>NW_019384392.1:215878-216496 GCF_000671375.1 Centruroides sculpturatus | reverse complement strand
GTATTATCGCTGAGATGGAAACAATGTTAAAATTATGGCGTAATAATCAAGTAAATGTGAAAAATTGTAAAATAATATAGGCCTAATTTGTTATACATATGTATTATCTAAGATTTTATTAAACATTTTTTTCTAAATTATTGTTTTCTTTAGTCTCCGGCCCCAATTAAAAATAATCTGTATGTATTATATGCAAAATTATACCCCGACTTACGCGAATTCGACTTACGCGGTTATCGCTCGGTCCCACCTATCGCGTAAGTTCGGGGTATGACTGTATAAGATGCCAGCCTAACACTCTGCGAGATCTGGAATCAAATCGGGTGGATCGAAATTCCGGCGAAAAGTTTTTCGGGAGTGAAGATTCGAACAACGCCATTGTGAGTCTGGGCGAATCCAAAATGGGCTTGTGCCCACAGGCGAAAGAATTTTATCCCCCAAGGAAAAATAACATTTATATTGAGCGACAATTAATTTTTATGTGATATAATAAAATTTTGAAATACACTTTGATTTCAGAAAATTAATTTCAAAAATATCAAATTTTTAAATTCTTAAAATAATTATAAGAATTTTTCTCGAGTTTTAAAACTTTTTTTTTATTAAAATTTTTATTTT
>NW_019384392.1:191531-215756 GCF_000671375.1 Centruroides sculpturatus | reverse complement strand
GTAATACTAAAAATTAAAGTAAAAATATGGCATTGATATACCACAGTTATAAATGGATTTATTTACAATATCAGAATCAAGTATACTTATTCAAAATAATAAACATGCTAATATTTGTTTTTCAATTTATTGACTACCTCACATGTATCAAGGTTTTTCTCATTCCATAAATAAATGGATGTCCTACAAATGCTAGTTAATTAATATACATTTGAAACACTACATTGAGTGGATTTATTTATTTGTATTATTTTAAAATAACAACATAAATATTTTATACTGTATTAGTAAAAATATTTTTAAAATTTTTATTTTTTAAATTAAAAATTTAATTTAATATTTTTATATTAATTTATATATAATATATCTCCAAGGGGACATAATAAAACTAGATATGATTTGTCAAATATACCTTGTATCGTAGTGCCACGTAGTGGTTATTTAACGAATTATTATAGAAAGAGAGAGACATAAGATGTTCTTGTTTGTAAACAAATTGTGGACACAGAAAAACCTCTAAAATTTCAGTTTTTACCGACGAAGAATTAGAAATGCATAGGTGAAACGCCTGTCTACACGTGAAATTATATTAATCAAGTCGATAATCTGTGATTTATGTAAGTTTAAATAAAATTCCGAATATATTTTATTAAAATATTTATTATTTTAAAAAAAACATACAACTCAAATTATAATAAATATAAAATATGTTTTACGTCGTGTAAATTAAACTGCATTAATTAATAAACAACTTTACTAAGTCACGTGCAATTTGCCAAATGAAATTGATTAATTTTATACTAATGCATGTGTTCATTATGTTAGCATTTAAACTTGTCAGTTTAAATGGTTAAATAAATGTAAATTATTTGATTTTTTTAAAGTTTTTCCGGTTAAATTATCAAATGCAATTATATACATTTGTAGAAGTAGAATACATTCCATATATGGCCTGGGTATAGAATTTGTAATTGCTATATATGGTTAACAAATGATTCATGAATTTGCATATATTAAATTAAAGAAGTTAACTTTTAATGTTTTTTATTTAGATTTTTGTGTTTAGATTTATGTATTAAGTTAATTTTTCCAAATTTAAAAACTTTAAATTTAAGATTAAATCTGATTCTAAGTGAATACATATTTTATTCTAAAGAATTTGTTTTAATGAATTGTGAAATGCATTGTGTTAAGTTACGTGAGCTGAAATTAATCAAATTATGATGAGAAATGTTTCTTAAAGTAAAATATTTTAGCCAAATTAATCAATGTTTCTTTAATTGTGAGTGAAATTTAAATAGTGCTAATGTTTTTGACCGGGTTAGTGGGCTGTCTTCCGTGTGTACGATTGAAAGCGGAATTTCCTAATACTTTAACCATCCGAATAAAACTATCCGTTTGCCGAAATAAGAAATTTATCTGCAGGAGTAAACCGTGAGGATTATTGTTGAATGCTTGGAGAAACTGTTGTTGGTTCAGTTTTTTTCACTATAAAATCAAGATAGGTGGAAGATATCTTGATTTTTGCCATCTCCATTTCTTATGTCTAAGAAATTTATAAGTAAAATGTAAAATGTTTTATTATCAAAATTGTTAAATTAACAGTTCAGTTTATTTAATACTGTACAGAAGAAAATTTATAAAATACATAATTATAATATTTATAAAAATAAAAATAATATAATAAAAATATGACACTTAACATTAAAATTATTCATTAAATAAAGTAAAAGATTGCCTTTTTGATGTTAAACAATGTTGTGAGTTTATTTTATCTCATAATTAAAGATCTTTATCTTAACAATTTTAATTTGTCAAAAGTTCTTGTAATCTTCAGATAAGATTTGAAAAAGGACAATGTCAAAATTTAGCCTTAACAGTTTTTTACTTTATTTAAATAATTTTTTATTCAGATTCATATTGTAATGATAATTACAAGTCTGATACTGGAAAAATATATTGTAAAAGGAATTATTACTAAATTAAAATATAACAACATGAATTATCATCATTATCTGGACTGCTGAGAGCCAGGAATTTTTCCAGCCCCAGAGAAAACTTAGGGGTCCATTGTGTTTTCTATCCATATAATGAATGTTATTTTTTACTAATAAAAAATAAAATATTTAAGGTTGCTTTTTATTAATAAACAAGTATTCTAAATATTTTATTTGTTCGACAATAAATGAAAGGGAGCCTCACTAAAGTAGAAAATGAATGGGCTTACATTATCACCATTCCACCATACAAGCTTTCAATGACCCAGAACGTCATCATTTGAAGTACAGTAGTTTGGCTATTTACATTATTTTAAATTCATCAGTTGCTAAAACTGAATTTTTCAACAGCACAAAAGAACAAATTGCAATTATTTGAAATTATTTTTTAAATTTTATTGTTATATTTTATCTTTTCTTAAAAGTGGATTGTTTTTTATTAATTGTTAAAAATATAAAATTAAGGAGTTGCTTTAAAAAAATATTTAATATTTATATTTTGGTGATGTATATTGATGTTTTAGATAAACAAAACTTATATAATTAAATTGTTTAAATTATAATATATATGTTATAATTTAAAGTGTTTATTTATTTTGTGCAAGGTGTAAACCTCTGTAAGAGTTATAAAACAAGCAAATACAATAACTTTTATGAATTCACAAAATCTACAAAATAATCAAAATAATAAAAGCATAGGAGAAAATTTAATGATTATATTGACATCAACCAATCTGAGATAAACTGGAATCAATGATTAAATAAAATTAATAGCATATAGCTAGAGAAAAAATATATATAAGGGTTGTAAAGAAGGTAGTGGCAGCCTGTCACCATAGGAATGAGTAAGGGAGGAGGACAAGGCATAGCTGTTCAATACACTCAGTGGTGCTTGTATAGGGTATAGATCAGCAAGTATGAATCATTACTTAGGGATGTCAAATTTGACTGCCCTAAAGTGATGTTTTTGAAGTATGATCATTATGTTGGGTGAAATGTTGGTGCAATTTTACAAGCTAGAACTGCAACACCAGTCCAATCAATGGTATCATCCCAACCTTAAAAATCTGTGCCAAGAACCCAGGAATACAAAAGTGATGTTGATAGTAGCATATAATGTGAAAAGTGTGATATTCTATCTTGCAGTTCTTCAGGGCCAGACAGTGAATGCTGCAGATACTATTGCAGATACCTGAAACATTATCTTTGTCTCATGGTGCAGAGAAAACAACAGATTTTTAAACACTCCCATTTTCTTGCATGACAATGCTCACTATCATGCTGTTGCTCCTTTGAGGGAGTTGTTAGAACATGGGAGGTGGGAGGCACTCAGATATTCTCCATATTCACCTGATATAAGCACCTGCAATGTCAATCTCTTCCCCAAGCTAATGGAAGCACTGAGAGGAAAGAATTTCCATACAGGATGGCATTCTTTGAGCAATAGAGCACTCATTCAGGGACATAAACAAACACAGCATTTGCACTGCTTTTCACATATGGCAGGGGATTATATTGAAGGGATGTAATGCTATTCTCTTTCTACAATAAATGATTTCTTATATATGGATATGTTATCACTATTTTTTTTCAGACTATGTATATAAAAGTTAGATTTGAAAAAAGACATTCAACAGTTTGTCACAGCTGGTCAGCCTCAAAATGAAATTCAAAGTGCAATTATAATACAATGTCCTCTGAAACAAAATATCTGGATATAACTTAAAACCAGGAGATAAATTAATGTAAACTGAGTGCATAACTGTGAATGTAATGAAATTTGATATACAGTAATACCTCGACTTACGCGAACCCGGAGTTACGCGATTTTCAAATCTCATCAATTTGTCTTTTGTTTGAGCGCCACGCAACCCTTGACTACTCACTCCCCCCACACTATTGTTCAACTTATATGTTCGGACGTGTCGTGCGGAATTGATGCATAGCTACAATTTATTTTGTGTTATTTATTTCTGTGTTTGTTATATCTACGGAGACTCGAGAGACTCTATGTGGTGATTTCTTGTAACCGTGAACGAATCAAAAGATGAGATAAGATTAATGAGAACATTTATTAGCTTACATACATCTGACTTGGATTTTACACAAATTGCGAAATTATACCCCAACTTACGCGAATTTGACTTATGCGGTTATTGCTCAGTCCCACCTATCACGTAAGTTCGAGGTATTACTGTATATAATATGATAATAAAACATATGAGCGCTAAGATGGCTTTTCTTTTCCACTAGACTTATTACACCATCAATGAAACAGAGGACAGAATTAAAAAAAGTAACAGAAAAAATACAGAATTAAAAAACTAACAAAATTAATCAAAAAATTAACAAATGCCCACCAAACTAACTACAATGGAACCCCACTCATAATAATCACACTTATTACTATAAAAAATACCAAAAACTTGTTAAAAAATTAAATTACCCTACCATCCAAGAAATAGAAAACTGGCTAAATAACATAATTGTCAACCTATCTAACGTCCAAATACCACCCCACATGTGTAAACTACTAAGTAGAGGTTTAAACTTTAATGGCCCAACCACGGTTGATAAAAACAAATGGGCCATTAGCTTAGAAAACATCATCAACTTCTCACCAACAACAGAAGAACAAAAAATCAAATTAAGGGAAGAACTTCAACATGAACTACAGTATTTAAATATAAAATCAACAAAAAGAGGAAAAATAAAATTAGTAGGTATAAGAGTAATATAGAGAACCTAAAAAATTTTTTAAAAGATAACAATTTATTAATTGTCAAAGTGGATAAAACAAAACAAATAATAATACTGAATAAGGATCAAGATGAAACCATCTACAGACAATTACTCAATCAAAATACATATACAGAACTTAGTAATAACCCTACTGACTCACTCAACAAAAAATTAAAAATTACCCTTGAAAAACTGAAAAACAAAATCTTATTGATGCAACTGAAAAGCGATTTGTCTTAAGAAGTGATAACAGAATACCAAAGTTTTCCTATAGAGTCAAAACTCAAAAATCCTATTACTTATAGACCTTTAGTAGACATAAAAGGCTATATTTTTTACAATCTTGAATTACTTTTAAAGAAGAAATTAAACATTTTAGAGAAGTCCCATCATAGTATAAACAGTATCAATAACTTCATACAAAAATTAAACACTGTAACGTTTAAACCAAGCTATAGAATTGCCTCCCTTGACGTACACAACATGTATCCATCGATAAAGCATAACAGAATCTTAGAAACTTTGAAAACCTACAACTGTAACCAATGGATCATAGACATGACAACCCTAGTGTTGGAAAATAACTACTTCAATAACGAAGAGAAATTCTATAGGCAAAATGATGGCATTCCAATAGGTTCAGTAATTGGCCCCGTTTTAGCTGATCTTAGCATGACCGACATAGATAAAAAAGGTTGCAAACATTAAGGGCATAATAGACCTACAATGCTATGTGGATGACTGTTTCATTGTTTATGACAGTAACATTATAAACACTAACCAGATTCTAGCAACTGTTAATAAAATAGACCCTAATATAAAATTTGACTTAGAACTCGAAGTTAACTGCTAGTTACCTTTCCTGGACATCCTTGTCACTAGGTTTAATATCAAAACCACTTTTAAAAATACAAAAAACCTTGCACTGTTGACAGTATCATACATTACAGTTCTGAGGTACCCTCCTACATAAAGAAAAGCATTTTTTACATGTACATTGACAAAATCTTACAACGCACCACCAACGAAACTGATAGAACCGTTGAAATACAAGATGTAATAAAAATATTTTTAATGAACGGTTACAGCAAAAGCACACTCAACAAATGGTTCAATACCAAAGATACTAACAAACGCAAACATAAAAACAACAACACCACTAAAAAATATTTTAAAATTCCATATGAACAAAATTTATTTGAAAGAATCAAATCCATATCACATAATTATGGTATAACCCTAGCACCAGAAAAGTTTCCTTGTTTAAATTACAAGTTGAACCCACATAGTACTACTAATAATAATAATATATGGACCAAAAAACCATAATTTACAAACTCAGTTGCAACTGCACTAATCCCAAGTCTTATATAGGTGAAACTGGTAGAAATCTGAAGACCCGGTTTAAAGAACACATAGCTGCGATTAAATATAATAATTGTAACTCAGCTGTTGCTGTTCATTGTAACAAAGAAGGTTGTCAAATCTTAAAAGAAACTGTAAAAATTGTCAAAAAAGAATTACATACACAAAAAAGGTGGTGGTATGAACATCTTGAGATCCTTAAAAACAAAGACAGTGTAATGAATGATAATATTGGTCAAAAGCTACATGAAACTTGGTATCCATACTTGACCAAGAAACCCAGAAAGGGGTGGCAGTAGTACTTAATTTGTGTGTTAAAATAAGCCACCCAGCAGAGTACTCACATATATCACTTCCCCTCCTCCTTCACTCTTCTACAATTCCCTAACCCCCAAAACACCTGTTTTTTCGGTTCCGCCCTCCCTTATGTCCACCCCACCCCCACTACCTCTCTCCCCTTTTCAAGTTGATGCCGTCCTAACGTCCTCTCCCACTTACAATTTGTGGACCATCCCACCCTTTGAAACTCTACTGTAAACTAAAATAATATCTTGCTGTTTCCGTTATTTTAATGGTGCACTAACCTCACTTCATCATACTGGTTGTTCCAAAAGCTTTCTATTACCCTTACTGTAACCAAGATCAAGGTTCCCAATTTTCTTAATATTAACTCAACATTGTGTTGTGTATACTGGGATGTTTTTTCCAACACTGTGTACCAGGCCATCATGTTCACTGTAAGTTCAAAAAATTTTTACATCTATGTTAAACGTTCCCTTTAGTAAATCATTTTAAATTTAATCATTGCAGTAGCTTATACCTGTTAATCAATAATCACCATCCGTATTTTATCTAATGTCACAACTCCTGCATTTCTCACAATCCATGTAAGTTTCCTAATGTTCTTTTACAGTTTTGTAACTTTATAGTAAAATTTTGCTAACTTGTATACATTATGCTGATTTTCCCTGTATAGTTGTAATGAAAGAGTTGGAAAGGGATATAATTATCCGAAATGCATACTCAAATAAATAAAAAGTCTTTCTAAAGTTTGTCCTCCGTTTCATTGATGGTGTAATAAGTCTAGCAGAAAAGAAAAAGCCATCTTAGCGCTCGTATATTTGAACATAAGACTAGACAAGAAGCGTATTGCATAAGATAATAAAACAACCAATATCTTTTTAAAATCAATAATAAAAATTAATTTGTTTGTTCATTTTTGAATTTTGTCTATTTTCTGTTCAAAACAAATACTGTTTAAAATAATTTTTAGCTTATTTCTGTATTTTAATTTTTACAAAAATTTTAAAACTAAGAACTTTTAGGTTATCCTACTGCATGTTACATTGCATACTGCTTTCTGTACTCACATATTTGTCACACTCTTTGTTGATCAAGTGACATAGATGAGTTTGAATGAGTGACCAAATGAAATAACTAAATTTCACACAAATCAGAAATTTAATTAAGATTAATTTTTTTCAATAACATTCAAAAATATTTTTTGTTTATAAAGTCAGGATAACTGTTTAAGAAATCAAACCTACCACATTATTTAATATTACATGCCAATGTGCAAAATTAGACTCTGGCTTGAATATTTATGTTGATGGGACAATTTGTTGAGAATGAATTATTCATTCAATTTTTGGAATTTATCTACATCTAAAATAATGTTTATATTCTACATGTATGTGATATATTAGATTTTAAAATCTTTTGCAGAAAAGATTTTAAAATTAAGTTATATGTAGAATGTAAAAATCCAAATGTGGATATAAAAAATTGAATCCACATTTGGATCTGTTTGTATACAGACAAACAGATAAAAATGACACAAGTTCAACTTTGCATAAAAGTACAAAAAGTACACTCTTGAACATCAAGGAAAACTAAATTGGTATATTGATGAATTTGTATGGAGAAGATCATTTCAAATGGAAAGTAAGTTTCTTGAACTACTGAAAATAATTAAATAAAAAGTAGCCATTCTATTAAACCACTGCTTAGAGAAGTAATATAAGTTGAATTTATTATATTTTAGCATCAAACTAGTACTGAGAATTAAAAGAATCTATGCATGTTACAGTAATACTAAATATAAATGTTTGTCATACTTTATTTACTATAATAATAAAATTGATTGATTGTTTGATCAATATTAAAAAAGACTTAAGCTCCTGAAATTAACAGATTTAAATTTCTATTTCTGGATTGAGCACTGTTTCAACTGTAATATGATGCAATCTGTGGGAAGACAAGCCACAAGTATCCATTCTTTGAATTTTGAAACTGCTCAAAAGCCTATATTGTTAATATGATTTTTAAACTGCATTTCAAAAACTTTAAGCTGAAATATCAAAGTATTTTGAAGATGGAAAAATTATTTCTTGGAAGTGCTTAATAGAAAGTATTTATGACACCTATAACAAAGCTTTATCAGTAATTCGAACACAAATCAATTATTGTATTTATTCATACACTTGGCAAATCTCATCATTAAATTTTATTCAGTTGAATAAAATTTAATGATGAGATTTGCCAAGTGTCTGAATAAATACAATAATTAGTGTTCGAATTACTAAAAATTACTGGCACGGTTTCAAAAATACCAGACAAAGCTTTATCACTTAAAACTTGAAAATCTAAACTTTTATTTTGTTTTTCTCACTTTTGAAGAAGTTTTTCTAGAGTTATTTAATCCAAGAGGACAATGTAATAAAAGTTTGACCATCTTGTGGTATAAACATTTCAAGATGGTCAAACTTTTATTTTTTATTAAAAGAGAGAATAAACTGCATCTATAAGTTCCATAGGAATTCATTGTAATATTGAATAAACAAATTATTTCATAATTTGTTTATTAATTAATACATTCTATTACATAAAATCAAACAAATAAGAATTAATCAACAACGTCAATTTAAATTATATGCTTAAATTAATATAATTTTCATTAATAATAACGTTCTCTACATTATATATTTATAATATGATAAAAGTGGTGTTATTAATTTTTAGCTAAAAATTTGTTTAGTTTATATTAAATGCAAATGATTTGAATTTTGAATCATAATTTCTGTATTTCTCACAATTGTAATATAAGCAATGTTTATCTCTATAGTTATTCCATTTTAACAGATACTAAATTTGAAAATTAGGTGTTCTGTAAGAAAAACAGAACATTAAAGTATCAAAGCATTAAGAGAGAATAAAATTTTAATGTTTTTGAAATATCTGTCATTTCATATTAGATATACATATCTTTATTACATCAAAGATTAATTAATATTGTCATTATGTTTTGAAATTAACAATAAAACATTTTTAAAAATTTTAAGTTTTAAAAAAATCTATGTACCCTATATATTAGAATTATCAAATAAGCTGCCATTTTCTGACAAAAATCAGACTATATTCATGCTAGTATGAATATATTCCAATAAAAAAATCCAGCAGATCATTTGGTAATTTTCTAAAATATTCTCAAAATTTCTATAACAAGCTGATTATTTAATATTTTGTTTGAAATTCATTATGGAACTGTCTCAGAGAACAAATAAGATGGTAAGAAAATCAATATTATTTATGTTATTTACATTTAAAAATTATAAACATTAACAATTTCAGCCATAAATTTATTTAAGTAAATAATAATCAAACTATAAATACTAATATGTAAATTATATGTCATTGAAAGAAAACCAGATTCAAATAAAAAATATTTTGAATCCAGGTGGAATCTGAACTTGAATTCAGACTCCACTCATGGCAAAAATACATTTTATAAATGAATTGTGGTATTTTAGGTAATTAAAAGATTTAGCTTATTGAAGAACATGAACTTGAATATACTTGTCTCAAACATTTTTTTTCTATCTAGATCTTGATTTCTTTCTATGAAGAAGCATTTTATATCAGGATTTTTATTTTATATATTATTTGTTTATTAATATTTTAATAGTAAATTCTATTAAATAATATAAAAATGGATGAATGACTGAGCAATTTAGGTGGCAGCCTACTGCTCTGGGGACCCAGGATCAAATCCAGATGGATCGAAAAAACTCAGAAATTTTTGGGGGTGGTTTGTCTAGATATGATGGTCCCCATCTTTCACTACATGTCCATCCTATAGTGTGCTTGATAAAAAAAAATTCATAATAGGCTTGATTAAAAAAACAACTCTCTTAGTTTCCATATGGCAGAGTTAAAAAAAATATAAAGATGGATGTTTTTATTTAATTGAATTCCTTTAGATGATTAAACAAAAAACAAATTTAAAAAAATCTGTAAATATTNCGTACTTCTTGCTGAAATTGTAGTTTTTTTAATGTAGTGTAGGACCTACAAACACTTGTCTTTTTCTTCTACCCGCGACCCTCCTTGTAAGGCTTTGCGTCCCCCAGGAGGGTCGCACAAGTGGGCAACCCACAGGTTCAACCTGTGGGTTGCCCACTTGTAACCTGGTTGAACACTGGTAACAGGTTGAACCTGTGGGTTGCCCACAGGTTGAAAAACACTAATAAATCATCCTGGTTATGTAATAAGGTATCAAATACAATTGGCTCACCTAAGAAATCTTGAATATTATGTTGATTTGACTTCTCATTAATGTTCCCAGTCTCCATGTAGGTATCTTGAAGATTTTTATCCGATTGTAAATTAAAGTCTGTAATTAATCAGGAACTTGTAGCAGAGTTATCATTGCATTTACTCACTGATTTGGCTCGGTTAAGTGGTGGTCTTTCCCGCTTAATTGGAGAATGTTGCATTGCCAATAATATTAGACTTTCCTTATTATTATTTATGTTTTTAACTATTAATTTTTTTAACAATTCAAAAAGATGGTTAAATCAAATAGTTGATTTTAAGATTATTGTCACAAATGAAGTGCGTAGAAAAATTCACCAGCAGCACCGAGAGTAGGAAACAACTCCCTTTACTCTTTATAATTAAAATTAATATACATCATAAATATATTAAAATATGTAAATAAAATATATTTCTAATATTGCTTTGTATTTACATAATTTAATTAAGTTTTATATATTATAAAAACTTTTGTAATTTCATAGTAATTTAATAATAAACTTTATATTTCAGTTTGGTTGTGAGTTACTATAATTTCATACATATGCAGGAATGCTTTCATCTAGTGAACCTGGGAATATTAATTCAGAAATTCAAAAAGAAGAAATAGAAAATCATCATTGTTGGAATCTTGAGACAATTCCTACTGAACTATTTCTTTTAATCTGTTCATTCCTCGATGCAAAATTTGTGATAAGTACGTTGAGTCAAGTTAATAAAAGATTCTATGACATAATTAAAGAATATACGACATGGAAATTTAGAATAACCAAAAGATGGCCCAAAAAGTATCCAATTGTTTCTGGTAAAGTTTCTTTTTACTATATACGTGTCGAAATTCCCCCCACTGAAGGGAGATGGTTAGGATTAAGGCTTATGGTAAAGAACTCTGCTTCTATTTATACTATTTTAGATGCGGGTTTTTGCGTTTTTGATTGCGTTTTAATAGGGTACGTCAACAGAATGTACACTGAGAAGAAATTTTTTGAAAAATTTTCTTCCCCCACGGGGGAAGTGTTATACATTTATAATAGATACATTTTGAGCCACAACAACGCATGGCGGGGTCTGCTAGTTAGAGAATATAGATAATAAAATTTACAAAATATCTTTATTCTCTATCAATCAAATTAAGTGGAAATAAGAAAATGTTTCAATAANATCCCACTGGGGAAGTGTTATACATTTATAATAGATACATTTTGAGCCACAACAACGCATGGCGGGGTCTGCTAGTTAGAGAATATAGATAATAAAATTTACAAAATATCTTTATTCTCTATCAATCAAATTAAGTGGAAATAAGAAAATGTTTCAATAAACAAAAATGTTACCTTGACATGAAATGTAAATCAAAGAAGACAATTAGTGATATCAAATACTGTATTACATCTTACAATTGAATTAGAACTACTACTGCTATGTTTATTATTTAGCTAAAAGAATTTGGTTTTAAATATTAGTTTATATATTAAGTTATCAAGTGAAATTATTAATGCCCTAAAACATTGGCTACACGCTCTACTCATGTATAAGCTGGAAAAGTGAAAGTTGTAAAGAAATGGTCATTTTTTGTGGACAAGCTGCTTATGGATTGTGATCTGTAGCCAAGATATTAGATACGGCTTCAGAATTAAAACTAATAGGAAAGGAATATCATCAAGAGTAACACTGTTTATGTAAATCTCACTGTAAAAATCGTACTTACTAAACCTTTATTGTCCGGTACTTGTAAATTATTTGTAAAACAAACGTTTTCGGCCTCAGTCGAGGTCTGCTTCAGGTTAAAATAATTGGATTCCATTTTTCAAATGCACGTTTAGTTTTAAATATAATCGAATTTCATGCGCGTGTTACGTATCATCGTTTTTGTTGTTCTTCGCATACGTAACGCCAAGCATAAGAAAGCGTGTTTCCGTCTTTGGTGTTTATACATCTCCCTGTCCTGCCTGCTTTGTAGATTTCTAGGGCTTCAAGGGCTCTGATGTGATCCGTATGAAAAGCTCTATTTATTAATCTGGCTTTTGATAGTTCTGCGTGAATATCTGGGTCGGTTGCGTAGGTGGATAGTGCAGTGGTGTAACGAGCATGTTCTATGTCATATTTGTGCTCTTTAACTCTCTGTTGGATTGAACGCTTCGTGGAGCCGATGTATACCATTTTTTGCTTAAACCTATCATCTCTCACCGGAATACTATATACCCCCGGAGCTCTCAGATCGTTCTGTTTGTCTTTTGCATTACGTAGTAATTGGTATATATTGGGAGTTCTTCGGTACGCTACCCTGGTGTTCGTTTTAGTTGCAATTTCTCTATATAACACTTGAAACTGTTTGCTGTATTCAACTATGTATGCGAGGGGTGAGTTGAGCTATGTAAACCCTTTCAAGAGAAGTTGTGCTTGGGTTCCGATTTTAGTTGGTCTTGAACGTGTATTGTGCTCTAATGTACATTCCTTTTTAGTCCTCTTATTCTTTGTGTTACCTCGACACCACCTTTCATTATATCCATATTCTGACAATATCAGCAATTTGATTAAATAGTTCATCATTAGATGTTTTTATAAGATTGGATATCCTATTCCGTAAAACAGTAGATGAAGTGTCTAATAAATCAGTGTTTTTCAACCTTCTTGAATACGCGACCCTTTACAAGTTAAAAAATTCTGGTGACCCCCCTAGGGCCATATTAAAACTATATCAGTGATTTTAAAAACTATGTATTTAATTTTCTTTCTGTTGAGACAAATTATTGTTGATTAAAATGAAAATTTCAGACGAATCGACAATACTTTAACACACATAAAGTATGAAACTTCCTTTAATTATAACATTAGGCGCAGGGAACTGTTGACCTTTTTTTTTTAGTATCTGAATTTTCAGCTTCTACTTTCCTACTTTTTACTTCTTTTTGCAAATCAGCTCAACACTTTTTCCGCTATCATTTTCTGGGGTGGGCCGTAATTCTTGCTGAAATTGTAGTTTTTTTAATGTAGTGTAGGACCTACAAACACTTGTCTTTTTCTTCTACCCGCGACCCTCCTTGTAAGGCTTTGCGTCCCCCAGGAGGGTCGCACAAGTGGGCAACCCACAGGTTCAACCTGTGGGTTGCCCACTTGTAACCTGGTTGAACACTGGTAACAGGTTGAACCTGTGGGTTGCCCACAGGTTGAAAAACACTAATAAATCATCCTGGTTATGTAATAAGGTATCAAATACAATTGGCTCACCTAAGAAATCTTGAATATTATGTTGATTTGACTTCTCATTAATGTTCCCAGTCTCCATGTAGGTATCTTGAAGATTTTTATCCGATTGTAAATTAAAGTCTGTAATTAATCAGGAACTTGTAGCAGAGTTATCATTGCATTTACTCACTGATTTGGCTCGGTTAAGTGGTGGTCTTTCCCGCTTAATTGGAGAATGTTGCATTGCCAATAATATTAGACTTTCCTTATTATTATTTATGTTTTTAACTATTAATTTTTTTAACAATTCAAAAAGATGGTTAAATCAAATAGTTGATTTTAAGATTATTGTCACAAATGAAGTGCGTAGAAAAATTCACCAGCAGCACCGAGAGTAGGAAACAACTCCCTTTACTCTTTATAATTAAAATTAATATACATCATAAATATATTAAAATATGTAAATAAAATATATTTCTAATATTGCTTTGTATTTACATAATTTAATTAAGTTTTATATATTATAAAAACTTTTGTAATTTCATAGTAATTTAATAATAAACTTTATATTTCAGTTTGGTTGTGAGTTACTATAATTTCATACATATGCAGGAATGCTTTCATCTAGTGAACCTGGGAATATTAATTCAGAAATTCAAAAAGAAGAAATAGAAAATCATCATTGTTGGAATCTTGAGACAATTCCTACTGAACTATTTCTTTTAATCTGTTCATTCCTCGATGCAAAATTTGTGATAAGTACGTTGAGTCAAGTTAATAAAAGATTCTATGACATAATTAAAGAATATACGACATGGAAATTTAGAATAACCAAAAGATGGCCCAAAAAGTATCCAATTGTTTCTGGTAAAGTTTCTTTTTACTTGATTAATTTTCTTACATTATTTTATTATGCAATATAGATCCAATTCTTTTTTTACACTGTAGAAGCAAATTCACAAAAAAATCTATGTTAAAAAAATCATGTAAGAAAGGATAATGTTCATATGGAAAAAATAGAAGATTGGTTCCAGACCTTAAAAAGCAGTAAAAATAATAAGATAATAGGATGTGTTTAAAGAAAATATTTCAATTTTAGGTAATAAATCAAAAGAGAAACAATTGTAACTATAACTTAGTTATTGGAAAAATTTAATAAATTTATGTTATTGCACAAATTTTATTTTTTCTGTACTGAAAGAAATTGAAAGAAATACAATCTTATAAACAAATGATCAAATGTTCAATTAAATTTTTCTGAATGCTTCAATTGGGGATAATGAAATTATTGTTACCATACATATTCAACTAAGTCATAAAAAATAGCAAAATCTTAAAATTTACTTGAACATATATAGCAGCCTTAAATGCAAATTCTAAGAAGTTTTTTAAAAAAGCAACAGAGCTAGAAAGAAAAGAAAGTATGAATATTTTTTCTTGTAATTAAAATCAAATGGAGATTTTTAAAAAGGCAAATTTATTAAAATGTGTTAGATTAAAGCAATTATGTAAAAAGAGAATTGAGTTGTTTTCCACATTGTGTTAAATCAGTCACACAAAAAAATTTTATGTAAAAATGGAATTGGATGTATTTAAAATTTATTTGTTTTTGATATTGTATACAGTGGTGCCTCGTATAACATATGCCTCGAATAACGGATGCTGCGAACAACGGACTTTCTGTTTGGCCGTTACGTGACTCAAGCAACGGACTGGCTGCGAACAACGGACTTTCCATTTGGCAGTTACCTGAGGCAAACAACGGATTTTCTGCGAACAAGTGCGAATGATGTTTTCACTCTTTTGTCGTTGTCAATGACAATCTGCTATTTTTATAATATATTAGTATTATTAGAATATATTATTAGTATATCTAAAGTACAGAGCTCCCATTGGGATTTGGCTTGCTCCCTTGTTTATTACATACATCACCTCAGTGCGGGGTATTTACATTTACTCAAGTGTTGTGCAAATCATGGCTTCTAAAAAAACAGAAAGGTGATTTCAATTGAAACAAAGCAAGACATCATCAGAAGGAGTGAAAGTTGACAAAAACTTCCTTGTCAAATGGGGAGAGGTTCAGGAGTTTAATCCAAACACAAATTATTTATTGTATTTATACAGACACTTGGCAAACTGTATAAATACGATAAATAATTTGTGTTTGGATTAAAAATTACTGGCACGGTTTCAAAAATACCAGTTTACCAACACTCATTATCCAAACAGAGCTGAGGCCAACAGGATCAATGATCTCTACAATGACACCCTTGCCCATCATTTCTGAAAGGTGTTGAAGAAGAGACCACCTTGGACATGTTTTTCAAGGAGCAAGCTGCCAAAAAACAAAGGATGGAACTAGAGGAGATGACCCTGCAAGCTCCGGTAGCCTCTCCTGATTCTGACTCCGATTAAAAAACAATAAAAAGAGACCTGCTGCAATGTGTAAAAAGTCTGTATCTGTATGAATGTGTAAAGAAAGTGTTCTCCACCTCCTCCTCACAACATCTCACTACCCGGCATAATTGGTGACTGCTCCATTTTCATTTTTTTTATGGAACAGTACGGTTATTTTATGCTGCGGAACGAATTATATGTTTTAACATGTTTTTCTATGGTAAAATGCGTTTCATATAACGGACTTTTCACTTAACGGATGTGCACCTGGAACGGATTAAGTACGTTATATGAGGCATCACTGTATTTTGTTTAAAAAGGAGAAAATATAACAATAATAATGATATTTTATTTTATTAGTAGTATTTTGTATTCAACTGTACCAATTCAATTATATTTCCAGAAAAATTTTATTTGCTACTAGTTAAAGTGACAGTCTTTTATTAGTCAATTAATTTAAATGTCATTTACTTTTTTTCAAAGACATATATTATTATTAATTTTCTCCAAATTATTGATATTTTAAATTACATCATTTTTGTCTTGCCATTGATTTTCCTACATTAAATTTTGTAATATTATTTTGCAATTACTTAATCAGTGTACATTTAATTAATATTGTTTATAAGAATAGTTATAAATTATAAGTATAAAAAATATTTTAAAGTGACACAATATACTGGAATTGGAACCACAGAAGATGGTTGGGTATACACACAACCGTAGTGTGTGTGTACAGTACATATATATGTATCAATGTATAAAATCTTATTTCATTATATTAATCTATAATGTTGGAATTTGAATATCGGGGAGTGTTTTTCCATTGTTTCTTATGGGAAACTTTGGAACTTGTTCCCATTCTGTGTGATAACCTCAATCAGTTTCCTCACTGATTAAGTTTTTTGCAATGTTTTAGTGTCACAAATGACACTAAAACATTGCAAAAAACCTATTAACTTATTAATCCTTGATATTAGCATGATGTACCAATTAACTTACTAACAACCACTTAATGAGGCCATTAAAGGATTTGTAAGTAGTAACAAAACAAGTTTATATAATGCACCTATGAATTGTATATGAATTTTTCTTTTATAATTTTTAGTTAACAGTAATGAAAATGTTGTAATTATACTATAAATTTTATATTAATAATATATAAAAACAAAGCAATAATGAAAATAAACAAAGCATTAAACTTACTATAATGAAGTATTAAGAATAAGCCAGTAGTTTATGACCACTGTGCCATGAAACAGTTCTAAGTGTGCTGCAAAATTAATGAATAACTTGAAATGACAAATTTTAAAATTTGTAAAAAAAAAACAACAAAATAAACCTCTATGCATTATTAATATATTGCAGAAGTTTGTAGTAGTCAAAAATCATAGAAAAGATATTATAAATTATGAAGATATAAATCATATTTTGTATATGATTTTAGCATGAATTCATGAAAATGCTTCCTTGTTTATACAATTGATTTTCCTAAAACTTCCTTCTGATTACTAATTTATTTTAAAATTAATTTGCCACAATTCCCAAACATTTCTGATCAGTTAAAATATTAAAAAAGTATTAAACAATCTCTTTCTATTCTTATCAAGAGAGAGGGTTTCCTTACCAAATGATTAGAATGGCCTGAAAATGAAATAAAATATAGGATTTGTGATGATTTTTTATGACAGGTGAAGGAGAGTCATGTTGTGGGACATTAGTAACATTTCTTGCTAGATGTCAGCTTGGAAATAAAATTTTCTTTTTCAAAAATGATAGCTTGTTTTAGCTTACTTTTTGAACAAACAAATATAAACTATTAATTTGTAACAGATGTACAATGTATAAACTGTAAAATAGCTTATTTTTCATGATATTATAGTTTTGCATAATAATTTGTGATCTTTAATGCATTAACTATGCATTAAAGACCAACTTGATTTTTATGAAACATATATACAGTAGAATCCTAATTATCTGATTTGCACGTTATTCTAGGCAAACCTGTAACTGAATACACTACTTTTCTTATATTGTAAAAGAATAAAATATAAAAGTAAAAAGTATAAAAAGAATGTTTAAAATGGTAACATTTATTACAAATTTATTTTGTTTCTGTTACTTTTTATTATTTAATTTCAATGTGAGATAAATCATTTATATTAAAATATAACTATAATAATACATATTTTTATGTACAGTATTATTATTTTAATGGAAAGTTGAGATGAAGTCATATTTTGTGGCCAGCAAAACATTGAACAGTTGCTAATAGAGCCATCACTTCTAGTGCTGACACTCTTGTATGAACTATTTATGAACATTTGTGGGATTTTATTGTATTTGACTTATTATTTTTATTTATTTTTTTCTCTAAACATTTTTGACTGTTCTTTTTGCTGCTTGAGGCAGTTGCCTCATCATCTTACCCATTGAACTATCTGTCAATGCCTTTCAGGAAGAGCTTCAAGACTGTCAAACTTTATTTTTGTTACTCCATTTGTTATAGTGAGTGACTTACTTAAAGACTTGCTAAAGCATTTCTTATGTATAATAAAAGATTTAGCTACTACTCATGATAATAAAATGATCACAATCATTTTATCATCATGAGATTTTTGTAATTCTTTTGATTTATGAAGCCTTGCTCTAAAATCATCAATAATGAAGTCTGGCTTGCTTTTCAAACCTGATTATTGACATCAGTCAAACAGTTTACAATTACAGGAACAATTTGCTGATCTATTACTGAGCCTAGGTAATGGCAGTGTTCATGGCAAAATGCAGCAATGTGTGGAAGATGTTCAATAAGATCTGCTCTGACAGTAGGATTGTCATCATCCAGTAGTTTGCACATAACTGATATGACAGCGGATACTTCATTCTGATTATCAACCACTGAGTGAAGAGTACTGAGTATGTTACAAGCAACATCTCGTCTGTTATATATCACATCACTTTCTTGCAAATTTTTCTAAATTAACAACTTTGGGATTACATAGTAATTCTTCTGAACCATCAATCTTATCAGAACATTCAGTTTCTTCATTCATTGATATATCTTTTGTTTCATCCTCTGTAACTGTCACTATCTTTTGTTTCATCCTCTGTAAAATTGCACTCATCAACAGACGAACGATCTTCTTGGAAGATTTTTACAATTAAATTTTAAAGTGATATTTTACTAAACAGTAAAATTCATAAAACAGTAGCATAAAAATAGATGATTGGTTGAAAATAGATTAAATTAATGAAACTATTTTGTACTTGGGAAATATTTAGTTCATATTACAGAAATGAGAAAAATGATATAATTTTTCAAACATATATTTGATTATCTCTTCCTTACAAAATAACANATCATTTATATTAAAATATAACTATAATAATACATATTTTTATGTACAGTATTATTATTTTAATGGAAAGTTGAGATGAAGTCATATTTTGTGGCCAGCAAAACATTGAACAGTTGCTAATAGAGCCATCACTTCTAGTGCTGACACTCTTGTATGAACTATTTATGAACATTTGTGGGATTTTATTGTATTTGACTTATTATTTTTATTTATTTTTTTCTCTAAACATTTTTGACTGTTCTTTTTGCTGCTTGAGGCAGTTGCCTCATCATCTTACCCATTGAACTATCTGTCAATGCCTTTCAGGAAGAGCTTCAAGACTGTCAAACTTTATTTTTGTTACTCCATTTGTTATAGTGAGTGACTTACTTAAAGACTTGCTAAAGCATTTCTTATGTGTAATAAAAGATTTAGCTACTACTCATGATAATAAAATGATCACAATCATTTTATCATCATGAGATTTTTGTAATTCTTTTGATTTATGAAGCCTTGCTCTAAAATCATCAATAATGAAGTCTGGCTTGCTTTTCAAACCTGATGATTATTGACATCAGTCAAACAGTTTACAATTACAGGAACAATTTGCTGATCTATTACTGAGCCTAGGTAATGGCAGTGTTCATGGCAAAATGCAGCAATGTGTGGAAGATGTTCAATAAGATCTGCTCTGACAGTAGGATTGTCATCATCCAGTAGTTTGCACATAACTGATATGACAGCGGATACTTCATTCTGATTATCAACCACTGAGTGAAGAGTACTGAGTATGTTACAAGCAACATCTCGTCTGTTATATATCACATCACTTTCTTGCAAATTTTTCTAAATTAACAACTTTGGGATTACATAGTAATTCTTCTGAACCATCAATCTTATCAGAACATTCAGTTTCTTCATTCATTGATATATCTTTTGTTTCATCCTCTGTAACTGTCACTATCTTTTGTTTCATCCTCTGTAAAATTGCACTCATCAACAGACGAACGATCTTCTTGGAAGATTTTTACAATTAAATTTTAAAGTGATATTTTACTAAACAGTAAAATTCATAAAACAGTAGCATAAAAATAGATAATTGGTTGAAAATAGATTAAATTAATGAAACTATTTTGTACTTGGGAAATATTTAGTTCATATTACAGAAATGAGAAAAATGATATAATTTTTCAAACATATATTTGATTATCTCTTCCTTACAAAATAACAATTTTCCTAATTAATTTGCATATATTTTATACTAAAGATATGTATTGTCAATTTATTAATAGAACACATAGACAGTATTTTCTTTTTCCAACCTAAAAGGAAAAAAATGAAAAGATATCTTTTATTAAATTTTAGAAATTTTGAAATAATTGATAATGGTAAAGATTTCTTTCCTTTTGGATTGGAAAGATTTTTTACTTCATTCTAATTTTTAAAAATTAAATTATAAATCTTATTAGCTGTAGGGATATAATTTGTCTATCATTATTTCTGAGTATTGAAATACTTATTATTTAGTTCCTGATGAATTATTTGACTGGAAGAAAGCATGTGTTCAACGTGAAGAGCAGTATAAGTTATGGTCACAATGGGAAACACATATGAGTTATTTTTGTATTTCTGGTGCTCACTATGCAGCTGTTGATGTTGTTCATTTTCTTGAGGTTTGTATATATAAATTATTAATTTATAATTACATTTTTTTCTTTAAATTGAACAAATGTAAATGATAACAATGTTTTAAAGTAGATTTTCAATTTAATTTGTTTTTATTTAATGATATAAAAAATACATATATTATGTTTTTTATTGAAAGTCATTATGTAAAAAAAGTTAATTCATGATGCTTTGAAACATGTTTAATAACTATTACTCCTAATTATATTTCAGAAAGCATGAGATTTAAAATCCCTCTTTCTTTTTGAGGATAATAATTAAAACACAAACATTTATCAACAGTATCAAAGTCATTTTAGATCATATAATGATCTTTCATATCTTTACAGCTTAATTAGATCTTTACTGCTCCTAAGATCTCTTGACATTTTTCAAGAGAAATAATTGACATTTTATTAGAATGTCATCTGGCATTTAATCTGATGGATTTATGAAGATTTTATTTTCCTGAATTTACTGTACTTAATGACACATTCTAATATCAATGTTATTTCATAAAATACAGAATAAATTATGCAAATAAAGTAATCCATGGTGGTATATAAAACACACTGGATTTATATTCTGTATAAAGTTTCTAGAATGGAAATAAAATCTTTGCATAACCCACACCACTATATATCTTGCAGCTCTCAATGTGACCATTGAAAACATGGTAATAGTATGCAGTTTAGAAAGTATTAGCGAACATACAAACATTTTTGTTTTATTATATAAACCTGAGGCAGGTAGCTCAATCTGCCACTGATTACAAAGAAGCTGTTATTGGTGTGATTTTCTTGAAATTTTTAATACCAAAGGGCTTAAAACTTTTCTATCTGATCTTTAGAATTTAGGATGTGTTTTAGATTATTGAATAATTTTTCTTCTTGAAACAGTTTATACTGCTAAAGATAAGCTAGGAAAGCTTAAAATCACTTATTGTTTAATTGTTACTCATTCTCCTAATGGATTCTTTAGTGATAAATATAAATTTTGCTGAAGGGAACTAATCAATCACAGAAGGAACATACCAGTACTTGACTATGCAAACTTTATTATACCAGGAAATGAATTTTGGGCCTTCTATCTTCAGTCCTATATTTCAGACCTACTTAATTAAACAATAAATTCTACATAATTTGTATACATAATACTAAATGCATAATACATTTTCAAAAAATTTAAATATGGTAAATTACCTTTGACTGTTTATTTTTTTAATATATTAGTCATCACAGTATGAATAAACTTTGTATTGATAAATTAATAATAATATGAAAATAAAATTAATTTTATTTTAGTTTCTTTCAGAAAAATTTACTTATGCTTATCACTAAAGAAAAACATTTATGCTTCACAGACATAAAGATATCACTTCCATAAAGCATAATTTTCTTATATATTTAAATGTTTTTATAATTTTTAATATCGAATTACTGAATTATTATAGATTTCCATCCCTTGGTTTATGATTTAATTTTTCAGGGAAGCCATCTTTTTGTATCTGGTTCAAGAGATCGAAGTTTAAAACTTTGGGATGTTAGTAAATTTGACTCTACTCAGGCTTCTTCAGATTTCAGAAGTTGTCTTTCAGAAATTAGAATTGATGCCCATCAGGTATTTAATTTATTTCTTATAGACATTATATTTTTGAATGTTTGTACATGTTTTTATTATTTAAAATTATTAATTGACTCATTGTATTTTGAATAAAGTATAAGAATCTATATTAAATAGACTCTGGTAATTTGCTATCAATTTGTAGGACTTATCACTGAACTTTCCAATTGAAAACTATGGTCTGATAAGTCTTACAAATTGATAGCAAATTCAAAAGTGGCTATTAAGAATATTATTTATGAAATAGGACAAAAAGCAAATAAGTTAATTATAATATTACAGACCCAGATATGTTATTTTTTTTATATACTTAACACTTAAATGTGTCTAATAATTTTAAATTTATATACTAGGGATGGATATGGTCACTAGCATCTGCTGGACATCAATTTTATAGTGGAGGTTGGGATGCAAATATAAAATGTTGGGATATGAAGGCAAATTTTAGCAATGTGAAAATTGTCAAGTAAGTTATGTTTTATGCTTTAAAATTTATTTTCTTAAAATTTATTAAAAATCTTTATATTTTCCTAAATAGTTGGAACTCTGCAATTTTGTGTTTAGATTACTTCGGTAATTTACTTACAGCTGGTACTTATGGTAAACAAGTATTATTGTTTGATCCCAGGACTAAATTAGACAGTGTAATGTATCATGCAAATCATAAAAGAGCAGTCTTATGTATTGCTATGGATGATAATTTTATAATCACTGGTAGTGAAGATCAATCATTAATAGTTTTTGACAAGAGGAATAGGAAATTATTAAATGTTATAAAGGTAAACTAATAAAAATTATTTACCATTAATTTTAATTAGATCTTTTAATTATTCATAGAAATGTTATTTTGTGAAATTTTATTATATAATAGAGTAATAAAATTTTTCTAAAGTTTAGTATAATTCTGTTATTTTGGACTACTGTAAATATTTCATTCCAGTAAATTGTCTCAAAAATTATTTTGTCTTTTAAAGTTGTAATGAATTGTTATAAATTTTTTTTTTTTTTTTTTTTTTTTTTTTTTTTTTTAATGTATGAATTTCTTACATACAATCTCTATTATTTCTTGAATAAAGTACTGTATAAGCAAACTATTCTGCAAAATAATGTCTTTAATAATAATAATAACTCTCCCGTGGTCACCACCTGGTCGTGGTGGGAGAGCCCAGTAGTTTTACAGATCCATAGGGCAATGCAGGCTGGAGCACAAGCTCCTGGTAGGGACACCCATGCCAGTAAGGTCTATGGGGAGAAATGAAGCTAAGAGTGACCACACACCCACATTCTGTGGAGATAATCATTATGGTAGTAACCAGATC
>NW_019384392.1:171771-189763 GCF_000671375.1 Centruroides sculpturatus | reverse complement strand
ATCACAGATAAAACAATTTACCACAACAGACCAGACATCACACTCATTGACAAACACAATAAAATCACATACATTATAGACATAGCCATTCCAAACACTCACAATGTACAAAACACATGCACTGAAAAAATTAGCAAGTACACAGAACTCGCCCAGGAAATAAGGCATCTGTGGAGGATGAATAGGGTGCTTATTGTACCTGTTGTTCTCTCCTGTACAGGTATGATACCACACACACTACACAAAAGCCTGGGAACATTACAATTGAATACAAATACATACATCACACTACAGAAGGCAACTATATTGAATACATGCCATATTTTTAGGAAATTCCTGAATACAAACACTGACACTGACACCCTTATTTAATTTTAGTTCTTGGTTGCTATGCCTTGACTCTGGTTTGGCATATTACACAGCCATTGGTGTGTACCGAGTATAACCCACTAAATCCAACATAATAATAATAATCTAACATTTAGTTAAATCCAGAATAACTATAAAATTGAAATTAAAATTTTCTAAAAAGTTATTGGAATGATTTAAAGCAGGGATCGGCAATGTCATGCCAGGTGTGCATTTCAGATGTACCCTTTAGAACAAACAGCGTTTCTCAAAGTGGGCAATAATGCCCCCTTGTGGGCGATGAGTAAATCTAGGGGGGGTGCTGGAGGCAGGGTATTGAATGGTGACCAAATGCAAAATTGGGGTCACTGAAAGACGTTCCCTTTCCTCCATTAAACTGATAAGAGGAAACATTGTGTTTAATGGTTTCCAGGTGTTAAGAACAATGTACGGTAAGGGCACAAAGTATGAGATTCATAGAAAAGTTTTCCTAAGAATATTTCCAATTCTTTCTCACACAAGAGAAAATAGGTTAGGGGGCGTTGGGTATAACTTTATGGAACAAAAGGGGTGGTAGATTGAAAAAGTTTGGAATCACTGCTTTAGAACCATAATCATGCAAGCACAAATATATATATACTTGTAATTTTATTTTATTTAATTTTGTGTTATTTTATGTACATACTTTTAATTTTAGAATTAAAAGTCATACTTCCATACAATATTAAATTTTAATAAGTATAGATGCCAATAAAATGTGAGTTCTGTTGCTTCTTCAATAAACTGAATCATCAAGATTAAAAACAAAAAATGAATTGATAAATTGATTTTGTATCATAAATTCAGAGTTCTCTTCACAAACTTTTTGAGTCATCAGTGAGATCAGTCATCTTTTTGAGTTATCAGTGATAAACCCAACTGCTCTCACTGATCATTTTGGCTAATTAATAAGACTTGGGAAAATAATGAGTAAGAATGAAAATGCTCAAACTATGAAGCACCATTCCTATTTGTGAAAAAAGGAATGTGTAAACAGAAAGTCAACTTAGAAAATATTTTAATTTCTCTGTTTTTATACGAAAATATAAACTTGATAGCTGACAGAAAGTATGAATGGTTGCAATGTATATAACTCACAAAGAAATGTAAACATATCACTGCATTAGAAAGTTTTTAGATATCCATTGATATTTAACTTTTGAAAAGTGCACAAAAGGGAAGGAGCTGAGAATGATATGTTATTATGACTGTGAATAATTTACTATTGATCATACTACCATTCGCATTTTAATTCTAATATTCTAAGTCACCAATACTAGATGTTATTTGAATTTATGTTTTACACAAAAAAGACAGTCTGTATTTTTGGAAAACAAAATCAAAACTCAAAAAGTTTAGTATTCTGTTTGTATTTGCTGCAATTTTTCCACAGGCCAGAACTATACTTTTTTGTCAGTGCACACAGACGTCAGTGATTTATTCATATTAAATATAAGAATAACATTATTCTGTATTTATTAAATTATGCTACAAATAAAACACACCTTTAATAATCCAGCTAATAAAAATTAATAAAGTAAAAACGTTTTCAATCGTTTCTTAACGATCTTCTTCAGTTACCATAACATAGAATAAATCGAACACAAAAAAGAACATAAATACGAAATTAAAATATAAATAACGGAAAAGTAGCTGTGCTGATAAAATAAACGAAAAATATAAATTAAGCCAAAAAATGTCCCTTAACAAAAATAAAAATAAATAAAGTCATTAATTCTTGTAAAAGGATCGCCATGCGGTAGGTAAAGAGTCCGCATCCCTATGGTTGATGAAAGTAGTTTTCCTGTGTGCCTTAAAGATCTCTAATTTTTCCAGATATTTCATTGTATGTAAATTTGTTGTAGGTTTAATTATTTCCACTCGATCCCAATGGACTCGAATGTTGTGTTGTGTTGCGTAAGCCGATAGCATGGTGTTGTCAAGTTTCTTATTAATCGTATATTTATGCTCTTCGATACGTTGCTGCAAATTGTGCATTGTTGCGCCCACGTAGACAAGATTCAAATTAAAACGCTGATCGTGTAATGGTATAGAATAGATTCCTGATGCCGATTTCCAGTCATAACGCTTCTTATCGTTTCTTAATAGCTTGAAAACTGTAGGATTGCGTCGATATATCACTCGGAAATTATTAGCCTTGGCCGCTTCTTTATGTATTTGTCTCAAAAATGGAACATAATTTAAAATCATCCTTTGTCTACGGTCTACTGTACTGATTTTAAATTATGTCCCGTTTTTGAGACAAATACATAAAGAAACGGCCAAGGCTAATAATTTCTGAGTAATATATCGACACAATCCTACAGTTTTCAAGCTATTAAGAAACGATAAGAAGCGTTATGACTGGAAATCGGCATCAGGAATCTATTCTATACCATTACACGATCAGCGTTTTAATTTGAATCTTGTCTACGTGGGCGCAACAATGCACAACTTGCAGCAACGTATCGAAGAGCATAAATATACGATTAATAAGAAACTTGACAACACCATGCTATCGGCTTACGCAACACAACACAACATTCGAGTCCATTGGGATCGAGCGGAAATAATTAAACCTACAACAAATTTACATACAATGAAATATCTGGAAAAATTAGAGATCTTTAAGGCACACAGGAAAACTACTTTCATCAACCATAGGGATGCGGACTCTTTACCTACCGCATGGCGATCCTTTTACAAGAATTAATGACTTTATTTATTTTTATTTTTGTTAAGGGACATTTTTTGGCTTAATTTATATTTTTCGTTTATTTTATCAGCACAGCTACTTTTCCGTTATTTATATTTTAATTTCGTATTTATGTTCTTTTTTGTGTTTGATATATTCTATGTTATGGTAACTGAAGAAGATTGTTAAGAAACGATTGAAAACGTTTTTACTTTATTAATTTTTATTAGCTGGATTATTAAAGGTGTGTTTCATTCGTAGTATATTTATCCAGTTGGTTCGTTATATAAATTAAATTATGCTTTAATAAGTAAAAAGTTAGTTCAAAAAATAACTCTAATTTATTTTAATTATTTTAATTATTACTTTATTATAAGTGTGTTAGATGGCTCTTTGTGCTGTGTGTGTGTTTTTCTTTGTAAAGAAAGAGGGAGCAGGGCTGGCATGAGGCAGGTTCAGTGCATTTGCAGGAGCCGAGCCTAGCAGTGTACGAAAACTCATCAGACATTTTGCAGGACCCCTTCTGTAGTAGATTGAATATTTGAGTGTGTGTGGAAAATGCAATTGCATAATCCACTAATCAATGACAACTTGCTGCACACTGACGTGAGTGCAAGATTTTCTCTCCCATCTTTGCATTGAAATATTTCATTGCAGCCTGTTGCAGATGTTGACATTAAATGTTGACATCAAACATCGCTTTCAAGTTTGCCAATTTCGAAATGCCTTGAACGAAATTACCAACAATACATCTGACAAGAAATTAAAAATTGAGATTTTGTCTATAGTGTGAAAGATAAATGAATTTGAATTTATTGTCAGTCTCATCATTTGGTACGAAATATTATCAAAAATTAATATTGTCAGCAAAGTATTGCAAAATCAAAACATGCAAATACGAGTAGATTTGGCAACAAAGCATCTAAAAGGTCTGAACATATTCTTTGCGGAATACAGAAATGTAGGATTCAGCAAAGTTATGATCACAGCAAATGAAATTGCAAAGGAAATAGACAGCACCAGTTTTCAAGTCATCATACAGGGCAAAAAACGGAAATTATTTGATTATGAAGGAAAGGATGAATCATCAACAATCAGCGACGAAGAATACTTCCATATGCATTACTTTTTTAAAATAATAGATACTGCGTTAGTATCATTAAAAAGTAGATTTGAATTATATGCAAATCACCAAAATATTTTTGGCTTTCTATATATAGATGAGATTCTGAATTTAAATGACAAATATTTATTAAAATGTTTTCAAGATCTTCACTTACATTTGTAAGAAGATATTGATGGAACTAAAATATTTGAAGAGATTAAGATGTTCTGATCGAATTATTCGCAAGCCAATTATTCGGCTCTAGATGTGATGAAATACATTATAAAAAACAATCTTTTGGAAACATACCCAAATGCATTAATTGCATTACAAATATTGTTAACTATGCCAGTAACCGTGGCTTCAGCTGAATGTAGTTTCTTGTTGAAACTAATAAAACAATTATCTTTGATCATCAATAAGCCAAGACCAATTTACATCTCTGTCTATTCTTTCAATAGAAAGTGAAATAGCAAACTCAATCAATTTTGATGACGTATTTTGATGACGTAATCAAAGATTTTGTGGCAAGAAAAATTATGTAATATTCATCTTACAAAAAATATATGTAACATCCTTTGTACTTATAATAAATAATTCCTTATTGTGAAATTTAAGTATAGGATTTGAATGTATTCTGGCCCCGCAAAAGGTCTCGCTGGCCCTGAGAGGGAGTATTTACAAATAATGAAATTTTACTTTCTCAGCTGTTGTAGAATATAACATAGGAAAAGTACAGTGATTGGTCAAATTTTGATGTTTTGACTTTTGCATTTCTCAATGTTTTGACTCAAAGAGTCCAAAAATGTAAAAATACTCTTACAGAATTTTGTCTGTTAGCATTTATTTTACATTATATCTCAGGACTGGATAAACCAAAAACTTTGAAACTTGACAGGAGTATTTCTGTACATAGGACATTGATGCTATTAAATTTTGGTAGATAAAAGCTAAGAGGGTGATAAAATGTAATATATAAGCATCAAACATTTTTTATTTGTTCATCATTACTTACATTGTATATTTTAAAATTTAAGTTAATCTTCAATAAAAAGCAGAGTTGTAATGTTTCCAAAAGTTTCTTTATTTTTATTTTAAATTTACATCATGTAAAATTTCAACATATAATGGCTTGATTTCATTTTGTATATTTGATTGATGATGCAGACTTATAAATTAAATGTATGAAAAATTTTTTTTAATATAAGATAAATAAATTTCTGTTTGTATTATTAATGTTTAGCATGCAATTTTAAGAATTTGGTATAACATAATCATATATTATTTTTAAATAATAAAATTAATAGTTCAAAAATAATTTTTAGTTTCAAGGCTATCCTATGTCTCTCTCTTATGGTTATGATCATTTATGGGTTGGAGATAAACAAGGTGTAATTCATCTAATTGATCCTACAAATGAAAAATTTAACTTAGTAGAAGTAAGTGAAATATTATTTTTTTTATCAAATTATAATTTAGCAAATTTGTAAAATTTTGTTTATTTGTTTCAGACATATAAAATTGGACATGTTGGTAAAATAACTGGAATTTCTCATTCATTAGGAAGTGTAATTACATGCTCAACAGATAAGACTATAAGTATTTTAGAACCTAATGCTGATCCAGAAGTTATAACAAAATTATCACTTGCAGGAGAAATTGCAGGAGTTAGTATTAAAAAAAATAACTCATAGCATGTTTAATAATCAATGATTATAACAAAAATTTTAATGTTACTTTTATATTTTTAAAAAAAAATAGAAATCCACATTACTTTTTCACATAGCCAAATGTTTTATTATACATAAAAATGTTTTCAGCCTCTTTAGGCCAACATAGAAAATTTTTGAAATGGAACATTGCAGACTTAAAAATAGCCAAAAGACATTTTTCCTTATCAGAGCCAGTCGCTGTAATAAATCAGATTTTTCTGCTACTATTAAATTAAGGAAGTCATCCCTAGTCACCTGTGAGTAGTCATGAAAGATTATATCCAAAATAATTAAATATGTCTGGAAGTAGAGTTACATGGAGGTCCAGGTATTGTATTTGGCAATGCATCTGCACAGTAAGCAGGAGTTGCAGGTTCAATTCAAGTCCCACTCCAGGCTGATTCTTTTCTTCCAGAATATTCTAAATTATTTAATAAATATTAATTTAATAAGAAATGGTGTCTAATGCCTAACTCTAGTACCAAATTACTTAAAATTTAATTATGAATAGTAGTGGAAAAATAGCCTGATTTATTATGGTGATTGTTTGGCTTTGATTAATAACATCAGGCTTTGAGATGTTTATATATGTTTTTGCTTATAATAAAACATTTGGCTACCTGAAAATGCAGTGTGAATTTTTATTTTCACAATATAGTGCCAAGAATTTTGCAATTTAAAAATGTATTTTTTATTTACAGATTGCAAATGTTGGACAAATGCTGGTCAGTGCTAACAGTGATTGTTCTATTGGGGTTTGGTTATCAAAGATCTGATATTAGTGTATTTATAAATGTTAACATTGTAATATATCTAAATTGCTATATCATATTTTTTCTAAATATGATATAAACTTAATCAAGGCAGCTAGTATTTATAATAATAATAATTACTGAATTAAAATTAATCGTTTAGTTATGAGATTGTAAGATTTTTGAATTATTATTTATTTATATTGTTTTCATGCTTTTGTTGAAATTAAAGTTTTAATTTGCTATTTTATTCTCCTGTTATACAGAAGCCCATGTTATTGTCAAGCTTTCGTATTACAACATAATGTGACAGCTTGGCATAAAAAGTATAGAAACTGACAGGATGTCCAAGCCCAGCACATAAGAAATTACTATGAATGTAAATAATGATTTAATGAATACATGAAACATATTATGAAAATTATAAAATAATGTGCCTGCAAAATATTTTCATATGATGTTCCTGCATATTACGTATTTGACATTTGTCAACTGTACGAAATGTATGTCAGTGTAGGACTAAGCTAACAGTTTTTGTTTTACTAACATTGCTATTTTTTATAAAAATTAATATTCTTATTTCATAAAAAAGTGAAAATTTTGCTAATCAAAATTACACATTTTATTGGTATAATTCCAATTACAGTTAATTTACAGGAATGATTTTTATTCTTAACCAAACTAAAATCTTGACAAATAAATGATGTTATACATTATAAAACTACTTTATAATTGGCAGAATGTGGCCTATATATTAACATTAAAATTTTATCTAAAAATATGATTAATACCAATTATACTTCCTAAAATGATTAACTATCAAGATTGAAGATTTTGCAAGTCTTCTTTAATAAAGAGAATTTTTGAAAATTATCTTCCAGATTTAATTAGCCTAATAACTGGGTTAATAAAAAATATATTTGCAGCAATTTCCAATAAAATCGTATTTAATTTGAGTTTTAAATGCATATTGTTTTTATTATTGTTTTATTAATTACAGTTTTTTTAACACCTAAAATTTTAAGTTAAATAACTGTAAAACCATTTATGTAGATTTTAAATTTGTTTAAATGTGCAATTTTTAATTGTAAATTTTGTTGTTTAATTTGTAGTCTTTTAAATGAATGAGTTCTGCTGTAAGCTAAATAAACTATGCATTAAAAGTTAATAAATATTAAGGATATGGTACATAAAACTTAAAAATTTACTTGATTATAATATTTTTTGTTTTAATTAAAAAATTAATTAATTAACAATTAATAAATACAAGGTTTGGCAATTTAAATGTTGGGACTAAGTGATTTTAAAGAAAAATGATTATATTAAAATGAAAAAAAAAAACTTTTAATATTATTCAAAGTGATCTCTCAAGAAGCTATACACTTTTTGTACTTGATCATAGAACTGTTCAGAACATTTTTAAACTCATCTGAATTTTCTTTCAATGTAAGTTTGATATAGGGAGGAGAAATAGTCTGCAGGAAATAAATAAGACAACTTAGTTTGCAATCTTCACCATATGTTTCTTACATATTAGTCATCTTTGCCAGAGTGAAGCTGCACGTTGTAGTACAGCTAGAATCAATTATTTTTTCCCAAAACTGAAACTCTATTCGATGAATTATTTTTTTATCAAAACAATTCAAAACTTGCACATAATATTTTTTAATCATTATCTGTGCTGGCAGAATAAATATCCTGCATATCTCTCTCCTTAAAGGATATTATCAATATAATTTTGGATTTGGTTTTTAAAATAAAAATATTTTTTGCATCTCAGAGTCTGTTGACAACCATTTTATGTAAAAATTGCATTGATTTGAAGAAAAAGATGGCTCATCAAGATTATCAGAGATCTCACAAATATGAAAAAGGCATGCTCCTACTAAACTAAGCAGTCGTCAATGATATGTTCTGTAAAATTTATTCATAAGTCACTTGAAATATTTTAACTTTGATTTTCTTGAAAATGTTTCAGAAATGTGCTTTCTCCTTTTGATCAATAATTGTTCATACCAGGGCTTATCCACGCAAATAATATTGCTGAAATATGCTATGATCATATCATAACATCCCACCGGTAAATAAAAAAAAACCTGAATAATTTTATGTGTAGATGCAAGGGTTTGGGCTTATTAATTAATTAATTTAATTAAAAAAAATTTTAATTTTTAAAAAATATTTTAAAATATACGGCCAACTAGTACTCACCCTACTATAAACCCATCGCCTCCCTAGACTTCTATGAGAATGTCCCGGGAAATCTGACTCCAGCTGTTCTCAAGGTCATCCAGCTGTGTAAACAATGGCTCATCGGTGTCAAATTTCACAGAAAGGCGAGACAAAGGAAAATAAAATTTGAAGATTTTTCTTCAAAATTAACGCATTTCTTTCGTTTTTTTCAGTTTAAGTATTTTTTATGTTTAATTACATTAATATCAAAAATTGCTCGGGGCTTAAGGAGTTAATTAATAAATGTTCTTTACTTTACCAGAGTCATTACGTAAATTGGTCACTGCACTCTCAAGCTTTCAGTGATGAGGGAAGTCTACTCCTGATTGAGGGCACCACTGTTCCATTCTTTGTTGATCTTGTGCATCTATTATTGCAAATTTTTTCTAAAGTAGAGTATTCAAATTGCTAGAAGGAAACTTGAAATTTTACTTTGTTAAGAAATTTTTTGTAATTAATAAGAATAAATCAAAAATGTTTAAATCATTAAAACTTGTTATGGTTAAAAGTGCATAAGTTATTTTATTTTATGTTACTGAAGTTTAGTAGTAACAATACCTTGCTTGCACAACTTACAGTGCATAACTTTAGTTAGTGCTTCTACTATATAACAACCTGTTACATCTTAAATTGCAATTTGGTATATAAATCATGCAAAACAAAAAACAGTTGTTTAAAGTAAAAGAAAATCATGTGATCAGGTGAGCAAACTGTTGCTAAACAACATGATAAATCATTGACATTGTTGTTGACATATTTGGGATGTTCATTTTGATAGACCTTTTGTATTAAAAACATACAAACATATAATTAATGAAAAAAGTTAAAATAGAAAGAGGAAAGTGAGAATTGATTGAAGATGCTATTCCTATAATTTTTCATAATTTTACTAAATATTACAAAAAGTCTTCCACTCAACAAATGGTTAAACTACTAGAGTTTATTGAGTCTTGCATTACTGAAATTCTAATTCTCATGATGTCACACACGTTTTGAAATTATTAATGCTGTTTTGTCTGATGACAAGCTTCATTTGTTCAAGGTGAGCTGCAGTCTCAAAGACAATAAAGTGCTTCTTACTGCTAAAACTATTCATTTTTTGTACAAGTTAGTTAATTTTTTACAAGATGCATCAATTCAAAAATAATCTGAAAGTAAAACAAAAAATTTTTTCACCGGCAATAAAGTTTACAGTTTATGTTACTTTTTTCTTAATTCTAACTTTATGCATCTTGAAAATAATTTCTTTGTGGGTAATTTAAATATGTCTCCCATAAGAAATTATGTTATTTGTCTTTCAAGTTAACAAAATTTACTACAGAATATGCAAAACATACTGAAATCACAAAAAATCATGAGCATTAAACCTAATAACATTTCTTACATTAAACACTTCATTTAAACACTTGTTTGATTCTTACAACATCAAAAACTAAGATATAAAACAATTTTTCTGAGCATTTTCATATCTTCAACTGGGATTGGAACATAAGTGCCATCTGAAACTAGAATTATCTCTATCCTTCACTTCTTTTATGTTTTTGTGAGAGTGCAGTAACCAATCTAACTATCATGATCATACCTAGATTTATAGTTTGTTTGGTCATCTGAAGCTTTTGTCATCTTGAAGATCATTTTGGCTAAAAATCTCACTAACCATTCAAAAACATGAAAATGACAGCCATGTATGTTTTATCAATTCATATATTCTAATTGCTCTTTTACCAAAATTTCAAAAAAATTTAATGTTTTTACTGTTTGTTCCATCTCTACAAACATAAAAACAATTTGCATTATATCAAATTTCTGATGTGACTGCATGCAAACAATAAATAAAACACGAATAAGCTTATAGAGAAGAACAGATTGGTCAACAGTCATGAACATATTGAAGCTTTTTCCTATATGTTTTAAAACCACTTGTACACAGTACTAGAATGAAATTGCCAAACCTTGTACTAGTATTTTGTCTTATAAATTATATTTTGTAGTATTGAATTAACAACAATAAAAAAAAATAATGCAAAAATCAATTTATTAAAATAGATTTTATAATTTGTATTATAGAAAATAAAAAATATTACATACAATGAGATTATTTGTAGATAGTGAAATTTAAAAAGGAATTAATAAATAAATGTGTTAATTTATTAAATAATAATTATTATATACTTTTCATTTCTAAATAAATTTCATAATATGAAAATCATTTTTTTTTNATATATGTATCAGTTTTTTCTTTAATATGTAACAATAAATACTTCCAAAATTATTAAATATATATTTAAAATATTAATTTATAAATGTATTTTAATCTTTATATAAACATTCCTTTGATATTTTTGTCTGAAAAGCATATATATGTTTCTATTATTTTAAAATGTACTTATGTGTTATTAATATTAGAATATGATTTTAATTGTATGTAAATTGTGATAAGCTTATACTTTTTTACATATATGTAATATATATAAATATATATAAACTTATTCTATAATAAACAGACATTTTATTTACATATTTTTCTAATTTTATTGTCTTTACTTGGATATTTTATTGCTTTCATTTAATAACAATATTTTACTTCTATTTGGTTAAATTAATAAAATAGTTCATAAATTCTTTGTTTAAATACACTCAGTGAAATTGAAATTGTGACACATACAAGGTGATGGTTAGATTTATCTTTGCCAACAAGTTGAGAAAGCATGACAAGCAATAACCCAAGACACTTTATGAAATCTCTGACTTAATGCCATAGGTTGTGAATTGCTAAAATGTATACTAATAGAGCTATGTAAGTCTTTTTTGTAAATAAATAAGTTTTTTTTTTGTTTTTTTGCTCTGGAAATTTTATTATATCTTATTTATCTACTTCCCAATCTTGTCCATAACTTTCAGGCAAATTGCAGTTTCCCTTCTTTGTGTTGCTATTTCAATTTCACTGAATTTATATAAAATTTAAAAAATGTTTAATGTTTTTAAACTTTGATATTCATTATCTCACTATTAATATTGAGTTATTTGTATACGTGGTATAAACAATTTTCATCTATTGTAAAATTAGTAAAAAATTCTAAAACTTTTAGGCTGATTTATAGCCTCTAGTATTCAAGAATATTCATTATCAATTTTTTGTTTACATTTTAAAATTTTGCTATGTTTATCATTTTAAGCAGTGACAAATCAGCTTTTTCTAAAGAAACCAAATGATTAAGAGCTTTACTGCTACCATTAATAATTAAATATCAAGTAATTTGGTAGGTGTTAGGCACCATCTCTTATTAAATTTATAATTATAATTAAATTAATATTTATTAAATAATTTAGAATATTCTGGAAGAAAAGAATTATCCTAGAGTGGGACTTGAACCTGAAACTACTGCTTACTGTGCAGATGCATTGCCAGTTACACTACCTGGACCTCTGTCTGATCCCTCACTTCCAGACGTATTTAATTTAGATAAAACCCTCCTTGGTTACTTATGGCACTGAATTGAGACAAGTTCAGCACCCACAGCCTATTTCATTATAAAATATTGGGTTTTGACGTCTATATATGTATCAGTTTTTTCTTTAATATGTAACAATAAATACTTCCAAAAGAATCTAGTTTATTCCAAAGATTCTAAATGCAATTGAGATATAAGTTCTGAATGTGTCAATTAGACTTTTACATGCTCCTATTCTCAAATTAGCCCATTACAAAAAGAACAGTATGACAGTTAACATTGTCATCAGGATATTTATCATATGGAAAAAGTTGTCACAATGTAGATAATTCAGATTGTTGAAAAGGTAGGAAGAATTTTTCAATTGTAATTTTGTCCATAATGACCAGTGATTCAATTCCAAAGCCTGAAAATAGTTAGATACTGTCTGTATATTAATAATAGGATAATATAAAAATGTAAAATAATGGGTAGGGTAATATAATTTATTAAGAATATTACTTAACTTGGTTACAATGAAGTTATTGACGAGACTATATCTCATCTCTAAAATTGCACTGCTATCAATGGCTGCATACCTTAGAGGTATGAAGGAGTACATGTCAGGAGTTGCAATTTAGCACAGAGTATTTGGTGCCCAAAATAAACCAAACTTGTAGGTAGTCAGGGAACTTGAGAACCAGGTAAAAAAAAAAAATACGAAATGCTGAGACTGTTTCTACAAACAGTGCGAGTGCAAGATTTGTGCATGCATTGCTTGCGCTCTCTGAGACATAGTCTCATCCCAAAAATGGCTTCTCTGTTTTACTTGTTTTAAAAATTCATCTTAAACTCTATTACTATTAATAGCATCATGGTTTTTAGAAAATTAAATGTAACAAAATGAATAAGAAACATTATTATTAATACAGTAGTTTGTTATTTGTAAAGTTGTAGACACATGGATAACTTATACCAACTGATTGTATCATAAGCAGATCTTGAATTCTTATTGCAATGTCTCAGTTTTGAATATAGGTTATATATTTGAATGTCAACTGAAAATGAATAATATATTTTAAACATTTACTTTATGTGATAACTATACTTTACAATTTTTGATCATTTTACACAATGTTTTATATGTAATGAAAACTTATATCATGTAATGATGACAAGGCCAAGTTTTCACAGGTATGAACAATATAATTAGTATGACTTCCTGTGATCTCTGCTTCAGAAATGCAAAATAGTACAAAACAGATTTACTTGGATTCTGATTCAAAAATATGCAAACTAGTTAATAAACATTTTTATAGTATTTAGATGATACATGATCAGAAACAACTTTATCAGGAATTTAATCATATCTTAGAATTTGAAATTGCATAAAGCATTTATAAGATGAACTTTGATCTTCATTTCTTTATAAATCAGTCAGATATCAGTTGTATTGATAATAATATCCATTACTGTATTATAATCATTTTTTACAATTATTGAATTATAACATTACAGTTAGTTTATAACATTAATTTTCAAATTTTATTATTTTTTGGCATAAAACTTTATTGATATGATTTATGATTAATATTTTTTTAAAGATATTTTATGATAAATAAAGGAATATTTATTTCATTAATAAATCTATAAAAAATTTTGTAATCTTCAAGTTCTTCATGAAATTGCATAGAAATTTAAATTTTATTAATTGACAAAAATATTGAATTAGCTACATTAATGTCTTTTACATATTTGTTTATTATCTATTAATTAATTATTTATAATGAAAGAAATTTGAAAATTTAGAAATCAGAGAAGAGAATTGAGAAGTTAATAAATGAATAATATTGATTTATTTTATTAAAAATGCATGCTGTAGTTACAATCATACAATCTATGACCTTAAAATATTTATGGATAATCCCTTGGAATAAATACAATATACTGTATGTATTTTGTAATAAGGACAAGTAAAATAGAAAATGAAACTGACAAATTAAGTCTATTAAGTATGTTAATCAGAAATTTTATTGCTGTATTTAAAAAAAAATATGAAAATAATATTTGTTCAAACATCACATTCTGTCAGCTTTATGTGTATTTGGTTTCATAGTGCTTAAACCAAAAGTAATCTGAATTTTAAGTATTAAATTATACAGAATAAATATTTAATTTAAAATATATTTTAAATACCCTGAACTGGAAAAAATTCACAAATTAACATGAGACATTTGTATGTAATGTACAATATATGTATGTATGCTCTTAATAATTCTAAATAAAGCTGCAGAGTTTTGTTTTTGGTTGTATTAATATTTTATTAATGATTTTTTGTAGATGAATATAAAGTTCATGCAACTTTCATTACATTAGAAATTTAAATTTTATAAACCTCATGGTTTTTTAAGGTTATTTTAGATTTAAATTAAGTATCCACAGTATATAAAAGATTTATTGAGTTCATTTAGATGATGATAAACTTTTATATCATTGGGTTGCAATTTGAAAAAATTGTAGATCTATAAATTCCCACCGTCTGTCTCCTTCCTCATCTCGAGAACGATATGTAAAGCTTAGGTGCAGGATGCCCCGATTAATTAGTTACGTTATTTCAATTCAAAAATTTCCCTGAAAATATTGTAGTTACTTAGATGATCGGCACGACTCTCTTGCTTGCAGAAAAGTATGATGTACAGGGGCAAGACTAATTTGAGGTGGAGAGTGTATATTTTAAATTAAATAAATAAAAAAAATATGATTGAAAATTGCAGCCCGGCATTGTGACGATGTCACAATAAATAATTGCTCGTTATTATTAATTTTTTTGTCAAGTCGTCTCTGAAAGAAAGAATTATAGTACAGAACAGTGATATTTATCTGTTAAAAATACCTATCACATTAAAATCCAAGATGAACTGTACAATATAAAATTATGAATATGATATATTTTGCTTATTTTAAAATCAAAACGATTAGTTTATCAATAAAAACGGAGCTTTGTGCATTTATTAATTAATTAAAATATCCAGCTAGTTAGTTAATATAAAATTTTTGCAAAATTTATATAGAATGTTATCCCAGTTAACCAAATTTATATTTAAATATATTTAATACGAAGCTAAAATTAGCAATATTTGCCGGACATAATCAGTCACTTTTATAACCATTTAAAAGGTGTTTTTGGACGAAAACCGAATTGTTCTTCGAACCCAACGCTCACCCGAGTTCAAGAATTACTCAGAAGACGATTAATTCTCAAATTTTATTTAAATGCATTTCAGATCGGAATTTTCGCCAATCTCTCTTCGATCTATAAACAATAAAATTGTTTTTAATTTTACAGTTAAAATTTTTAAACAAAGATGTAAGTCATTTTAATATTTTTCATAAAGGTACAATACGCTACAGAGCCTACACCGATATTTCGGACTCTTCGAAATCAATCACAGTAACACCCTGCATCCAGGAATAAACTACAAGAAGCAAAGTTAAAAATGTTTTTACTAAATGGCTATCCTAATAGAACAATAGAAAAATGGACAAGAGAGTACAGAAACAACAGATATAAAGTAAAACTTACAAAAGATATATATATTTACTAAACAAAATAAATTATAAAAATCCGGTGTTGTATACAAAATGTTGTGTATATGTGAAGATAAAATCCATTATATTGGAGAAACTGGAAGATTATTGGAAAAACACATAAAAGAAAATGAGGCATTACATTACAATTAATAAAAATATACATTATTTTCTAGAAGCAAAATTTTATTATGTACCGAAGTTTAAAGAACATATAGCGATTAAAAATGATAAATTAATTTAAAAAGCGAGATGTTAATAAATTATGTTTGGAATGAGGTTATATAAAGAATAAGTTTGATTGTTACTATGATTAATTTCGAAGAGTCCTAAATTTGGTGTAGGCTCTGTCGCGGATTGTATACCTTTGTAAGTCATTTTAATATTTTTTATATCTTCGTTAAAAAATTTTAACTGTAAAATTACAAAACAACTGTATTGTTCATAGACTGAAAAGGGATTGGCGAGAATTCCGATCCGAAATGCATTTAAATAAAATATGAGAATTAATCGTCTTCTGAGTAATTATTGAACTCGGGTGAGCGTTAGATTCGAAGGACATTTCGGTTTATTCGTCCATAAACATCTTTTAAATGGCTATAAAAGTGAGTGATTAAATATGTTTCTTCACTTTTCTTGACAATATAGAAAAATAAATTTAATAAAGTATATAACAATATATTTCTTCAACGTCCCCCACAATGATATTAAAACACTACAGTTGTCTGTCTTTTTTTTTCAAAATCGAAAGAAATATTTTACATAATCTTACTTTAGGGATTTTCAGCCCATCTTCGAAAATCAAGGTCATTTCCTATGGACAGCAGTTTTGATGTGTGGATGTGGATGGCCGAGTGACTAAGATGGCAGTCTACCAATGTGGAGGACCCGAATCAAATACAGACAACAAGTCGAAAAATCCCAAGAATTTTTCGGGTTGGTTCGGATATAATGGACAAAGTCTATTATACCTGAACCAACCCGGTCGTTCGGATATAATGGACTTTGTCCATTATATCCGAACGACCTCCTGGTGTTTTATTCTGGGTCTGGCCTAACCTATAATGTTCTTGCAAAAGAGGCCCTCTTAGGCACTAAGAGAGGGGCCTACGGCGGAGAAAGTTAAAAAAATTAATAATAATGTGGACATATATCTCCAAAAATATTACTTATTACTCTTATTGGAATTCTACGGTAACCTGTGTGAAAAACAATATACAATTTTCTGTTTTTACATTAAATAATAATAGATGCGATGCGATCCGGATTAACAATACTGTATTTTTTCATCTTTGTTTTTCAGATTAATAATTTTAATTAAAATAAATTATTATATGCGACGCATTGCATAGAAAATCACTAACGTTGTCATTTCGTTCGAATAAATCTTCAAAAGTAATGAATGATAAATATCTAAAAATAGGATTTTGAAAATGATTTCGTTGATTCTATCTAAAATTGTTAGATATATTTGGACAGTATTTATTTTGCTAAGCGCCGTCACACATACTCGAAGTGTGCCTAACGTGTTTTGGCACCGTGCAGCATAAAAGACTGATGTGAAGCAAATCTGAAATATAGACCTGCTCATAGCTGAAATTATGGGCGCCGTCTTCTGTAAATCGTGAATTGTCCGTCATTACGAATGATACCTAAGATTGTGTTTAGTTTACTGAAAGACTTCGTCTCCCCGCAATAATACAGTACCTTGGCTGTCAGGATCACGTCATATTCGAATTTTATCCAATCATATGCTCTCAATAAATTACCTCGTGTCTTCCCTGATACTTTTGTCACATGATCTTGAACACTGTGATTACACATTTTCAGCCCACAACTATCTTTAAAAATATGTTTTTTTTTTTTTTTTTTAGAGGATTAATGCCGATATTTGCTATTAAAGATCTTTTGAAGAAGTGGGAAGATGTCAGAACAACGATCTTAGAATGGCATCCAAACCAGGTTGAGGCTTGGGGATTTCTACAATTGCAATCCTTTTAATTACTTACGAAAAATCCTGAAGAAGAGAGAAAAGCAATCGACATTAGACAGATTCTTTAACCCTTTCAAATGGAAAAAACATGACTAAT
>NW_019384392.1:141613-166708 GCF_000671375.1 Centruroides sculpturatus | reverse complement strand
TATCAATAAAATGATAATATAAAATGATGATATATTTGATAATAAAACTATATTTAAAAAACAATAGCGAGACTATTATTTTACGTGTAGGTATTTCGACAAAATTCAATGGACTTAAATTTTGATTTTGAACACGTAGAAACACTTTTGCGTTGCGCGTAATATTCGTTTTCACAAAAAATTCATCTGGCCCATTAGTCCCCCATAGATCCGCCGCTGGTCAAGGGTGTCATGATTTGTTATTTTTCAATTAGGTGTGCCACTCAATGAAAAAGGTTGAAAAACACTGATATAGTTATTTTGGGACATTAAAAAGTGTCTTCTGCAAAACTACGTTTTATTTGAGAAAATCGAGATTTTAGGTGAAGACAATTGATCACTTTTGAACCTGAGGAATCGGTAGACATTGAAAACCAAATAATTTCCATGTATATGTATTATATCTAAAAACTAGTAGATTTTGAGAAAATCAGTTTTACATGGTTTCGAGAAATTATAGGCCTGCAGCAAAAATCAGTCAAGTGCACATGGAGGATTTTAGCAGATTTTTATGATAACTTAACCTCTTTTATTTTACGGTATGAGTTTATTTATTTTTCAAACAATTTTTGCGCTTATTACTATAATAGCAATCAAATCCAAATTATTAGTAATAATAAGCAAATACCAGCCGGATTAATTGGGCAGTAAATATGTAATGATCCAAACATAAGCATTAGAAGAGTACAAACGGGGCATTTGTCCTCTGGGATCGAATAAAAAATTCTACAAATTATAATCGTAAAATTGTTTGAGATATGTATGTATCTTATACCGTTGACCTTGGACACTTTCATTTTTGTATAAATTAACAATAGACAAGAATGGGCACTAATGGAAGTGACAAATCGAAACCTGCTGAAGGTTCAAGGCACAAAAAAAAAGAATATCGCAAAAAAGCATTGAAGGAAAGAGCAGAGGGTTAGCAAAATAAGGTACTGCATAGCCAATTTCTGAAAAAGATTGACGGAAAAGTGGACAAAACCTAAACTTGGCAGTAGTTGACAACAGGAACATTAAAGAAAGAAACTGAAAGCCTTATTATCGCTGCACAAGAACAAGCGATTAGAACAAATACCATCGCAACTAAAGTTGAAAATTCATCAGCTAATGCAGACTGTGCAATACATCGGATGAAACCATAGACCATATTCTCAGCTCATGCAAAAAGATTGTACAGACTGATTACAAATTGAGGCACACCAGTGTTGCCAAGATGACTTGCTGGAACATTTGCAAAAGCTATGATCTACCACCTCGAACAACTGATAGGATAATATCACAAAAGTCACTGACAATGAGCAGGTAAAAATTTTATGGGACTTCAGATTGTAAACAAATAAAGTCCTAGCGTACAATACACCAGACATAACCATTGTCGAGAAGAAAAAGGTGTGGATTATTGATGTCGCGATTCCTGGTGACAGCATGGTTAATGATAAAGAACAAGAAAAAATTAAAAGATACGTGGACTTGAAGATTGAACTCCAAAGATTGTGGCACAAACCAGCAGCAGTAGTACCAGTGATTATCGGCGCATTGGGTGCCGCACTTGAAGCAAATCAACATTGACAAAATTAACATCTGTCAACTTCAAAAAGGTGCGTGGGTCTGCGAACATTCTACGCCATTACATTACGACATCCTAGATTCTTGAGAAGAACCCGATGCGAATGTTACTCAACACCAACATGTGATCTGTTTGTTGTGATTCATCCAATAGAAATAAATCAATAACAATAATAATAAATCACATACATTATAGACATATCCATTCCAAACACTCACAATGTACAAAACACGTGCAAAAAATCAACAGGTACACAGAACTCGCCCAGGAAATAAGGCATCTGTGGAGGATGGATAGGGTGCTTATTGTACTGTACCCATCATTCTCTCCTTTATAGGTAGTATACCCCATACACTACACAAAAGCCTGGGAACATTATAGTTGAATAGAAACACATACATCATACTATAGAAAGCTACTATATTGAATACATGTCATATTGTTAGGAAAATTCTGAATACAGACACACACACTGACACACCTATTTAATTTTTGTTTTGTTTTATTTTGGTTGCTATGCCTTGACTCTGGTCGGGCATAGTACACAGCAACCAGTGTCAACCGAGTATAACTCACTAAACCCAATATAATAATTCTGTAATTGTATTATTTCATTTAGAATGTTATAAAAGCACTAAAAAAACTAACGTATTTTTTAATCTAAATATTTTAGTTTCTCTACTTTAAAAACAGTTTCTCCTCTATTAACTATTTTTCAAGTATCTTATATCTTTAAATGCGTTTTTCTCAATTTTAATATTTCTGCAATAAACCCACGATAGGATCTTTCTGTACAAAATTTTAGAATTAAATTACGTTATTCTTTAAAATGTTTTATAAAAATAAAACAATAACTCTTTAAATATATATCTTTTCTCAAATAAACAGTACCTTTTTAAATTTAAATAATTATTTTAGTTAATTTAAATTTGGTATGAGTATTAAATGAAATGTAACTAAACACTATTACTGTAATAATTTTTAGGAATTAAGAATTTTGTTTTCTTAAAAAGTATTCTTTTCGACTAACATTTTACACTTCTTTAGTTACTCAACTTTAAATTTATTACGGTAAATAACTACAATTACTCTATTTGTGGTCGGATAATACATGAAGATATACAATACATTGTATATTAAATTTTTAATGAATCGAAAACATATTTATCCCGCTACATTTTATTCATATCGATAAAATATAAGCTTATCAGTTATTATGATAACCTTTTTCTTATGTGAACAGAAGCACTCAATAGACGATTCAACAAACGAGGTTAATAAAAGTCTAATAGAGTTAACCCTTTATCAGTAGTGGAATGCTATTGTAGTCTGATTAAGTAAATGCATTTTCGCTACTTTATCATATCATTCTGTAAGTATGCTAAATAAATAAAATCCTTTGATTTTCTGTTTTCAAAATAGCTATTTAGATCGATAAACAAATTTTGAAAGCGGTTAAAACATATACACAACGAAAAAGAAAAAAAAAAAACATATGTTTAATATTGATTAAATATTACTTTAAATAGATTAAGCTTAGACATAGATTAACACATATGATTAAATCTAGATAATTAATCTATGTGTTATGCATTTTATCTCACATTTGAAGTAGTTTTTATTGCTCTATTTCTAAAATAATACAAATGGTATTTAATTTTTTTTTGGTATGAGAATAAATAATAGATGTTTGTTATCACCCTTTTTATGAATAATGTATAATATTTTTATATTTTGTTTTTAAATTATGCACATGACAGAAGATAAAAACATAGTTGTTGATAACAAAATATCTGATGAATAATGATTACTACAGCAAAAACAATAAATTATATAACACTATTTCAGAATTTTCATTCTCTTTACATTATAAATAGAATATATGTTCGTTAATATAAACAAATTGATACGACTGGATACACGCATGTGGTATGTTTACAAAATAAAAGCATTTTCAAGAAGAAATGTCATATATGCCACTGTAAAATATTAACATTATTAAAATTTAACATTTTATTGTGAANTAATCTTTTTTTTTTTTTTTTTTTTAAATTAAAATTGAGCATTATCAATGTGTGATGCAAATTTCTTTTTGTACTAGTTAAGTGTAAAGTATTATAATTTTCTATATTTAAAATTGTGTTGTGCTTTATTTCATTGCATTAAATATATTTTAAAATACTGTATTAATAAAATGGACAATATAATAAATATAAGTCTGAAAACATTTGCTTAAAATATTGAATAAAAACATTGTGTTTCTAAAGTTTCGTTATATTTGAAAGAATTTAATTATGTTGAAATAACACACTGTAATGCAGTTTATGTGTTTTATTGCATTTTATCTTTGCTGTAATGCGCGATGCTGGAAACATCGTCGCCCCCGAATTATATCGAATAAAATATTTAACAAATTGTCAACAATTTAAATTTTCAGTTTTCTTTTGATTAGAAAAGACATTAAATTTTATTTTATTTGTATTTACTTCTGTTTCCAAAAATGGGAACGTGCCGTAATTTGGATCGGAAATCTTATTTCACTTAAGATTAATACCGCATTTTTTAATAATTAAATTTTCACTAATGAAATTTTAATTTATTTTTGATGTTAAAGTTGATATATTTGAAACGGTTTTCAAAAGAAAATATTGCATTTTGCAAACTTTGAGTATACGGTATGAAGACCCAACCGAGGTCCGAATCATGTAAATCGCGATATTCCTATGATTAAATAATAACGAAAGATTAATTATGAGAGGGAGAGGAAAATCCCTTAATCTAAACAACGCGGCACAAAATGTAGACAACGAGTCTCGGATGACTCGAACACGTGTTAAACTAACTGTCAATGTCAGAGTGAAAGGTTATAAGTCAGAGACAAGTAGTCATATGTAGGTAGAACTTTGACCCCCGCGCTCATAAACAGTCAATCTAGGGAAACAATTTCTGAAAAGAGGGAAATATTTAAGAGAGATAAATCATTGAATATGATCGTTCGAGTACCCAGATGACAGAAATCGCGAGTAACGGAGTTAAATTATGAGCGCGAGTCTTGCAATTTTGTCAACAATCGACAGAACGGCGTCGAGCAGACACCTGGAATCGGACCTTTCCCGTGACCTGAGGCGGTCTCAGTTTATCCCAAAACAAAAGAGAGACCAATCGGGAAGCGAGAAAGGGGATGAAGGGCCAATCGGAAGTCCGAATAGTGGAAGAGAAAAACTATAAAAATCCGAAATCCGAGGTCAGGGGGGCTCTCCTCCGACTCCACGAAAGGTAGTGACTTCTATTGTGGTGTGTCGTCGCAAAAAGACTGTGGACTCCGCCGCTTCTATCTTCCGATCGTCCGCCTAGATCAGCGACAGCATCTCGTCCGCCCCGGGGCTACGACCGACGCCGAAGTTCTCACTTCGCCGCATCTTCAAGAGAAGAATCTAGTGAAGGATTGTCGATTGTCGATGTAAGCATAAATGTTAACAAATAAACGGCTTTCTTGTGTAAAACACTTGTTATCATTTGCCTCCTCCGTCACAGCCCACATACAACCTTCCCTTAGGTTCATCCTGACGCGGGGTTAATAGCTCCCACCTAGGAGACGGCAACCTTACCCAGGTGCCGTGAAGTGGGTTTCAAGCCCCCTATCTCCCCCGGATCGGCCATCTTACATACGGTAGCGAGTCGTGGTAAGAAAATAGCATCCTATATCTTCAGCTTTCTTCTGTTAAGGTTCATTTCTCATCTTGTTGGTTTTTACCCTTCAATAAAGCGACATATAGAAGTATCTTTACTTTTATTTCTAAGGTTTTACTCATCACTACAGTGGTCACTGTTGGTTGGTGATGAGCTGGTAGGGATTGAACTACTAGGCTACTAGTAGCCCCGGCACTAGTGTGGCCTCTGTATTCATCATTATGGGAAAACTTCCCATCATGATGCAGGATTCCGTAAATAGGTTTATATCACAAAGGATGAGAATGATTCCAATTTGAATTCTTTCGTGATTGTTCATCGGTTGTTTATTTCCTCGGAAGAAATAATGAAATTTCGAAATTGGCTGTTACATATTATATACAAAAAATACATTTTGTGTGTTTAATTAACCTTCTTATGCGAAACTAATAACCTAATATAATATCATTTTGCTATTATAACTTTAGTGTAAATATTTTAATATTTGTTTATGTGAAATAATCCAAAATATTGTATATTGATCGAGGGTGGAAAGGTCACCCTCGATCATTGGCGTAGCCGGTTTTTTTATTGGGGGCCTAGTAGAGGCCAGCCTGACACAAAATTGAATTATTTCAAATTATTGTTCATTAAAATGAAATTTCTATAGGAATCGACAATAACTTAACACATATAATATGAAACTTCCTTTAATTATACGTTCTCGTAACATTAATATCAAATTCTAGCAATGCCTTAACCCGTTGAGACTAAACTGTACATAGAGAGATTACAAATACACTTTTCACATTGGGCACAGAAAGCCGTTTTTTTTTTTTTTATTGTTTTAGGGGTCAGAATTTCTCAACTTTTCTATCACTTCACATTGTGAGGATATAAGGAATTATCGCGGATCCATTCGAGCAATTATTTGAAGTTAAGTCCAATATTCAAAGATTAATCGTGGGCCGTATGTTGGCTATGCCTGATCTAGACTTTCACTGGGTACACTACACCCAATTAAATTAGCTTCAGCTTTTTATTTCTTTTTGCAAATCGGCCCAACACTTTTTGGCTGTAATTTTCTGAGGAGGGCACCAGGTTAACTGGGGGGCGTGTTACAGGTTAACTAAGTGGCTCTTCCTGGCTATTCCCATGCCCTCGATTGATGTTTGAAAGATATTCATTCGGTTGGAATCGATTGTATGTTTGGGAGAAAGAGCTGACGTGTTCAGCATTCCTGAAGATCCACAAGGTCACGAGGTCAATTTTAGCTTCTCAAAACCGGCAAATCAGAATTTTGCGGTAGAACCACCTATTCGTAGTTGGCCAATAGTCATGCATCTTCAATCAGTTTCGATTGAAGATGCATGACTATTGGCCAACTATTGACCATACTCCAGAGCAGGAAACCGATGCTAACAAGGAACGCTCAGAAATATATTTTACGGATTTGGATCATCCATTCATATAGTTCAGTGTTTTTCAACCGGGGTGCCGCGGCACCTTAGGGTGCCACGGCGCCACGATTGGGGTGTCGGAAAGTTTAGAGCCTTTAGGCATTTTCTTGGAAATTTACTTAAGTGTAGTTCAGGATAACTCATTGTCAGTTCTATTTTGCTACGAGATATCTAGTAAGCAAAGAAACTATCACTAATTACATGTTAATGTAATGTTCTACGCTACGTGTACGCACGACTTGTCACGAGTTCGCCCAAACCACATTGCTTGGCCTTCATGTTCCCAGTCCCAGTACCAGGCCAACCACCAGAGAAGAACGATGTGGACACTTATGTCCATGTCGTTCTTCTTGTGTCTTGTATATACTTTAAAAAGCATTGCATTGTACTTTGAAAAGCATGTGGTTTCAATCACAAAGTAGGTGCATATTACAGTATTTTTATAGTATTCAAAAGCAATAATGACAAATAAACAATTTTTATCATTCTTTTAATTTAATTTTTTAAATTTGATATGAAAAGGATAAGAAAAAAGTAAGGAAATATTTACTTTATATATGCCTTAAAATAGTATAAAAAACTTAAGAAAAATTGTTTATCAATAAAATGATAATATAAAATGATGATATATTTGATAATAAAACTATATTTAAAAAACAATAGCGAGACTATTATTTTACGTGTAGGTATTTCGACAAAATTCAATGGACTTAAATTTTGATTTTGAACACGTAGAAACACTTTTGCGTTGCGCGTAATATTCGTTTTCACAAAAAATTCATCTGGCCCATTAGTCCCCCATAGATCCGCCGCTGGTCAAGGGTGTCATGATTTGTTATTTTTCAATTAGGTGTGCCACTCAATGAAAAAGGTTGAAAAACACTGATATAGTTATTTTGGGACATTAAAAAGTGTCTTCTGCAAAACTACGTTTTATTTGAGAAAATCGAGATTTTAGGTGAAGACAATTGATCACTTTTGAACCTGAGGAATCGGTAGACATTGAAAACCAAATAATTTCCATGTATATGTATTATATCTAAAAACTAGTAGATTTTGAGAAAATCAGTTTTACATGGTTTCGAGAAATTATAGGCCTGCAGCAAAAATCAGTCAAGTGCACATGGAGGATTTTAGCAGATTTTTATGATAACTTAACCTCTTTTATTTTACGGTATGAGTTTATTTATTTTTCAAACAATTTTTGCGCTTATTACTATAATAGCAATCAAATCCAAATTATTAGTAATAATAAGCAAATACCAGCCGGATTAATTGGGCAGTAAATATGTAATGATCCAAACATAAGCATTAGAAGAGTACAAACGGGGCATTTGTCCTCTGGGATCGAATAAAAAATTCTACAAATTATAATCGTAAAATTGTTTGAGATATGTATGTATCTTATACCGTTGACCTTGGACACTTTCATTTTTGTATACATTAACAATAGACAAGAATGGGCACTAATGGAAGTGACAAATCGAAACCTGCTGAAGGTTCAAGGCACAAAAAAAAAAAAGAATATCGCAAAAAAGCATTGAAGGAAAGAGCAGAGGGTTAGCAAAATAAGGTACTGCATAGCCAATTTCTGAAAAAGATTGACGGAAAAGTGGACAAAACCTAAACTTGGCAGTAGTTGACAACAGGAACATTAAAGAAAGAAACTGAAAGCCTTATTATCGCTGCACAAGAACAAGCGATTAGAACAAATACCATCGCAACTAAAGTTGAAAATTCATCAGCTAATGCAGACTGTGCAATACATCGGATGAAACCATAGACCATATTCTCAGCTCATGCAAAAAGATTGTACAGACTGATTACAAATTGAGGCACACCAGTGTTGCCAAGATGACTTGCTGGAACATTTGCAAAAGCTATGATCTACCACCTCGAACAACTGATAGGATAATATCACAAAAGTCACTGACAATGAGCAGGTAAAAATTTTATGGGACTTCAGATTGTAAACAAATAAAGTCCTAGCGTACAATACACCAGACATAACCATTGTCGAGAAGAAAAAGGTGTGGATTATTGATGTCGCGATTCCTGGTGACAGCATGGTTAATGATAAAGAACAAGAAAAAATTAAAAGATACGTGGACTTGAAGATTGAACTCCAAAGATTGTGGCACAAACCAGCAGCAGTAGTACCAGTGATTATCGGCGCATTGGGTGCCGCACTTGAAGCAAATCAACATTGACAAAATTAACATCTGTCAACTTCAAAAAGGTGCGTGGGTCTGCGAACATTCTACGCCATTACATTACGACATCCTAGATTCTTGAGAAGAACCCGATGCGAATGTTACTCAACACCAACATGTGATCTGTTTGTTGTGATTCATCCAATAGAAATAAATCAATAACAATAATAATAAATCACATACATTATAGACATATCCATTCCAAACACTCACAATGTACAAAACACGTGCAAAAAATCAACAGGTACACAGAACTCGCCCAGGAAATAAGGCATCTGTGGAGGATGGATAGGGTGCTTATTGTACTGTACCCATCATTCTCTCCTTTATAGGTAGTATACCCCATACACTACACAAAAGCCTGGGAACATTATAGTTGAATAGAAACACATACATCATACTATAGAAAGCTACTATATTGAATACATGTCATATTGTTAGGAAAATTCTGAATACAGACACACACACTGACACACCTATTTAATTTTTGTTTTGTTTTATTTTGGTTGCTATGCCTTGACTCTGGTCGGGCATAGTACACAGCAACCAGTGTCAACCGAGTATAACTCACTAAACCCAATATAATAATTCTGTAATTGTATTATTTCATTTAGAATGTTATAAAAGCACTAAAAAAACTAACGTATTTTTTAATCTAAATATTTTAGTTTCTCTACTTTAAAAACAGTTTCTCCTCTATTAACTATTTTTCAAGTATCTTATATCTTTAAATGCGTTTTTCTCAATTTTAATATTTCTGCAATAAACCCACGATAGGATCTTTCTGTACAAAATTTTAGAATTAAATTACGTTATTCTTTAAAATGTTTTATAAAAATAAAACAATAACTCTTTAAATATATATCTTTTCTCAAATAAACAGTACCTTTTTAAATTTAAATAATTATTTTAGTTAATTTAAATTTGGTATGAGTATTAAATGAAATGTAACTAAACACTATTACTGTAATAATTTTTAGGAATTAAGAATTTTGTTTTCTTAAAAAGTATTCTTTTCGACTAACATTTTACACTTCTTTAGTTACTCAACTTTAAATTTATTACGGTAAATAACTACAATTACTCTATTTGTGGTCGGATAATACATGAAGATATACAATACATTGTATATTAAATTTTTAATGAATCGAAAACATATTTATCCCGCTACATTTTATTCATATCGATAAAATATAAGCTTATCAGTTATTATGATAACCTTTTTCTTATGTGAACAGAAGCACTCAATAGACGATTCAACAAACGAGGTTAATAAAAGTCTAATAGAGTTAACCCTTTATCAGTAGTGGAATGCTATTGTAGTCTGATTAAGTAAATGCATTTTCGCTACTTTATCATATCATTCTGTAAGTATGCTAAATAAATAAAATCCTTTGATTTTCTGTTTTCAAAATAGCTATTTAGATCGATAAACAAATTTTGAAAGCGGTTAAAACATATACACAACGAAAAAGAAAAAAAAAACATATGTTTAATATTGATTAAATATTACTTTAAATAGATTAAGCTTAGACATAGATTAACACATATGATTAAATCTAGATAATTAATCTATGTGTTATGCATTTTATCTCACATTTGAAGTAGTTTTTATTGCTCTATTTCTAAAATAATACAAATGGTATTTAATTTTTTTTTGGTATGAGAATAAATAATAGATGTTTGTTATCACCCTTTTTATGAATAATGTATAATATTTTTATATTTTGTTTTTAAATTATGCACATGACAGAAGATAAAAACATAGTTGTTGATAACAAAATATCTGATGAATAATGATTACTACAGCAAAAACAATAAATTATATAACACTATTTCAGAATTTTCATTCTCTTTACATTATAAATAGAATATATGTTCGTTAATATAAACAAATTGATACGACTGGATACACGCATGTGGTATGTTTACAAAATAAAAGCATTTTCAAGAAGAAATGTCATATATGCCACTGTAAAATATTAACATTATTAAAATTTAACATTTTATTGTGAACATTTTTTAATGTGTTCTATTGGGTCTATATAAAACTAAGAAATATATGAAAATTAGTATATATGTGTAATAAATATATATATATCTAAAAATTAATGAAATGGTTAGATGAAGTCATACATTTATCAACGGATAAAATATAATTTTATTTACAATGCTGGAAGCAAATTATATATATATTTATAATCATTCTAAATGCCTAGATAAGTGTAATTAAAATTATTTAAATATTTACAAATAATATATTATTCAACTCTATCATATAAATGTTTCTTTAAAATTTTAAAAATATTAGTAATGGCGAGCTACAATCAACGTATTTGAGAGAGACAATCATTTAACCAGCGGAAGTTTATGGCAAATTTTGTTAATCCTAATTGTCGGATATTTATATATTTTTATACATCTTGTTAATTATTTATCAGTAATTCTCTTTCAAAATTTCATAAAGATTTGTATATAAACAGAAATTGTGCAAACTGATGGATGGATACTGCAAAATTGATGAAAAATTTAATAACGAAAGTGCTGAAAATATTTATTAAATATTATATTATTGCATACTGTTATTGCTCCTGAAAGTGTAATAAATAAACTATAATCTTTTCGAGTATTTTATATATTATTTTGCTCTTAATTTAAGAAATTCTCAAGTGCAATAATCGTCTTCGTTACAATAAAATAATTTAAAATAAAATTCCTCAAAACTAATGTTCAATTCATTGTATTTTCGAATTAAAGCCAAATAAGTTTATTTTTATTAAAATAAAAAAAATAAATTTATAATAACATCATTTTCTATAAGATGAAGGTCAAGATCATAAATTCAAATACATTTGAAAGAATTTGAAAAATTTAGAGCATGCGCCGTAATAAGACCGTTGATCAATAACCATAAAATAAAGCGTATTTTACGAAAACTTTTGAAATAATTATTTAAAAATTATTACGAACATTTTAAAATTCATAATTGTTTAAAATAAATAACAATTATCCAATGTTCGGAATAGTTGTAGACACTTACGTAATAGCAATATACTGTTATTAAAAAAAATTTCAATTGTTTATTTTAAAGAACGTCTTACGTAAAATAATAAATTTTAATAAATAATTCATTTAAATTCGGTGTTTTATTTATTTCAAACTATTTTAAATTGTATACGTAAGAAACACGTGCATTTCGAAAATATTGAATCCTATCGTACCTGAATGAAACAAAGAATATCGAAAGTAAAAATTTTTGAGAAGTTTAAACTTCATAAATACGAAATTTGCAAAAATAAAACAAAATTTAATTTTTTTAACAATTAAAAAATATTATAAAATTTACATTACGTTTCCCTCCCCCCCAATGAAATTTCGTATATCGATTTCCCGAAAGATCTTAAGTGCGGAACTATTTTCGTGATGACGTCAACGATGAGAGAAAACATGGCGACAGTTTGGCAACCCCAAGAAGACGGTTTGAGACAAATATTAAAATTATTAAAAGAATCGCAATCACCGGATACAGCAACTCAGAGAATAGTGCAGCAAGTATCCTTATTTCGATTAAAATTTCTAATTTACGTTTAATTTATTATTTTATTAACACGATTACAAGTTGTTTAGGTAATGGCAGAGTTAGGCTTAATCGATCCGGTTTCGAAAATACGTTTATTGAAATTGATGTTGTTTGAATTTGTTTATTACGTGCATTCGTTAAAGAAATTGGAAAATATTCGAGTATTTTATATATTTAAATTAATTTATATATTAAAAATGTGTTTAGATGAGTTTATTATGTGACAGTTCTAAGCCGATCGCTTTTTTTTTCTTTTTTTGTTGTTTTTTTTAATCAATTTTTAAGTGTTACTCTGGTGTTCGATTTGTGTTAAAATATGTTAACGTTTAATTGTTACGTAATTGATTAATTTGCATAAATTTTATCACGTGATTTATATAAAAATTGTTTTAATTTCATTTATTTATTGTTGGAATAGATTTTAGTAAATTTCAGTACGAACAAGATGCGTGATTATTCATAATTTGAATTCCTTTAAGTTATTCTTTGTTTTACTGACCGACCGACTTGATAATATCCAGAAATTTTATTCTTATTAGCTATGGCTATTAGTTTTCGACTTATTGCATCACGTTTTTTAAGAATTTTTGGCTTTTTTCTCTTTATTTTATAATAAATTCTAATTCCAGTATGTACATTTTGTACTTTCCCCCCTCTTTGGTTGGAGTAAACCTTTCAAATTATTGTTTTAAATGTATTACTCCAACTGAAAAGGGGAAAAACCCGAATTTTACATATTGGAGTTGGAATTTTTTACAAAATAGAGAAAAAAGCCCAGTCAGTATTCCTAAAAAAAGTGTGATAAGTCCAAAACTAATAGCCAATGATACATAGTTATATAAGAATAAAATACAAAGAAAAAAGGACAAGAAGATGTAATAATAAATATCCAGAAATTGCAAAGATATCTCTATACATGAAAATTAATATATATTATATAAATATGAAATCAGTACTACTACTACTTCATTTTTGTCTTTTCCTATGTTTATATGGAGTTAGCGTTTCCTTCTCTAATATGTTTCCTCCATTTCTTCTTATCGAGGGCATCTTCTCTCTTAAGTCCCCTCTGATTCAAGTCTTCCTCCACCTTATCTTTCCAACACAGCCTTGGTCTTCCTCTCTTCCTCCTTCCTTTCACTACCAGTTTTCCAACCCTCTTTCCAACAAAATCTTCAAAATTTTCTATTCTGGAAATCAGTACTATTTTGATTTTAAAAAATTATAATGCAGATTTTCCTATTTGAAATCTGCCATTAGTTTTAAAAAGTATTTAAAAATTAAGTGTATTAGGTCTGCTTTTACAATAAAAAAGATTGGATATAAATTTAAATTGATTGAGAAATTTAATAAATCAGATTTATACTGTAATATATATTTATGACAATCAATCATAAAAAAAGAAAAAATATTTCTTAAGTTCTTACTTTGCTATTCTATATCATTGTTCATTTCTTTAAAAGTTTAAACTAAATAGATTTGAAAGTGAGTTGAATTCTTGCTTTTAAGAAGATAGAATTTTGTAGTAGTATTCATAAATTTATTTATAGTTTGTGGTTTTTGGAGATTCTAGATGGTGATGGAGTTTTCCAAATATTGTATGTGTGGTTTCTGTTGAATATATTATTATTTAAAAATAACTTAAGTGTTAAAATAAATCATTAAAAATTAATCAGTTTTCTAGTTTCAGATGGTTTACCTATTGACCAAATGTATTTTATTGCTTTATAAATTATCACAATCAAATGATAATTTAGTTAACTTGATATGGCATAAAAATGAAAAATTATGCAAGCATAAAGGAATGTTTTTTTGAAAAAAATTCCTTCTTGATCTACACTGTATTAGGAATTTAGTTGCTGAAAATGGGGTCTTAAAAATGAGGAGTTCTATGGAATAAGCTTCCTGTGTACTTCGATATCTTTTTCACTTTTGTGTTTTATTATTACATCAAGTAGGGTTTTATGGATACAGATATTCTTGCTGTAATATGCACTTTACTCAGGCATATTAAATTTCATAATAAAACTCATGGAAAAAGCAGTTTTTTTAGAATTTCTGAAAACAAAAATTTAATTTAGATGCCTTATTCCATAGAACTCATCATTTAATAAAAAGTTATGACTGTATTTTATAAACTGAATGCTCTATTCTGGAAAATTTCAAAGTTGTCTAACCAATAAACTATTATCAATAAATTTCCAGATATATAAAATCTAAAATGCATTATTTGGCATTAAAGATGCAGATTGTAAAAATTATATCTACTGTTTTCATAAGAAATATAAACTTTAGTAGCTGTATTGACAATTTCAATGAACTATAGTGTGTGCTGAATAAATTTAAAATGGAATATATAACTGAGCAAGTTTGTTTACATTGACATTAAATGATGTTTAATTTTTATTAATCAGATATAAAGTTAAAGGTTACCTTTATTTGAAAAAAGGTGAAAGTATAGTGAACATAAATTATATTGGTCAAATTTTAAGAAAATAGTTTGGCTAATATTATTCTTACTGAATCATGTTTGTAATCTTCAGCATTTATTTCTCATCTTAGAATCAGTTTTACTTTTACTTTTAAAAAAGAAAATTTAACAAAAATAGTTGTAAAGGATTACAAATGTGTTTGTGTTGCTGATACGTCATAAAAATCCAAATGCTACATTTGTACATTATTTTTGTTTGCTTTCTGGATAGTTGCAGTTTAATATAGGATCAAAATTTACTTTTATAAGAGTAAATTTTGATTCTATATTAAACTGCAAGCCTAAGATATTTCAAGATCAAAATTTAATGTATACAAATAATAATTGTATAACACAAAACTTTGATAACATGGTTTACTCTAATGCTGTTAGAGTTATAGCAAAATTGTCATAACACAATAGTTCTGTGCTTTTGTTTGGGAAAAGCCTTACTTTTAGATGTAAATATTTGACATTTCCATTCTTTTTTGTGAATATCTGTTATTGATTCTCTATTGGTTAAAAAAACTAACAAAACAGTATTGGTAAATTCTAATACTTAATTGACAAATCCCTGTTAGGTTCTGCACTACTGAACTTGTTTGAGACAGATAAATGTTGTGACTTTAGATTTTATTTAAGTTATTTTGAGTTTTATTTAATCAATTATTATTTTTTTGGCTATATATCACAACTTAAGAATTGTATTGGAATAATTTCTTTGTTATGAATTAAATTCCAGTCCTAAATTATGCCTAATGAAAGAATCCTCTTTTGCATACATTAGATACATTCTCTTTTGCAGTCAAAAGAGAATGTATCTTTTATTCTAGAGAAATGAATTTTGGATTGCCTTGAAAAAGGAGAAAAGATAATATATATTGCCAAAAGTTTAAATTTAAAAGAAGCAACTATCTAGATCATAAATTATAATGAATAGAAAATTAAAAACTGTTGTTAATTAATTAATGCAGGATCTCATTTTGCAAATTTGATTGATTATTGTTATCTTTTGGAATGTAATCCTTCTTTTCATATTGGTATTTAGTCCTTTATAATATGGTTTCACATAACCTACATGGGATTTTATATTATACCAGGTTGCCTGTATTTAGAATTGGATTTGAATCTTTGAATAAATTAAGTTGTATTGATGTCAGAAGTGCTTGGTGAGTCTTTGGAATAATTTTTAAAATAATTATTACACAGTCAGTGTTTTAAAATATTTATATAGTGTAAATAAATATAAAGCATTATGAAAATTTACTACAAGACTTGTTTTCTTAAATGCCCCTTGTTTTCATGGGAAATGATACAAGGGATAATGTATGCTAGCTAGTTGTATATTGTGGTGTGTGGCAATAATGTTTAAAACTTCAACAATTGTAAATTCTTAAATCACATACTAATTAGAATTTTTCCACCAGAGTGATTAATTTGGTTTGGATCACACATTGTGACAATAAATTCTTTTAATCCTGAAAAAAAATGAAATCTTAGAATTTGAAATAAAATTGCAGTCAAAGTAAAATTAAAATCTTTAAAGATTAATCCAATTTTCATAAATTTTAATTTAAATAAAGGAATATTTTACTGATCATTTATTGTCTTTTCATAAGCTTTTGAAAATTGTATCAGTAAAATTCTGTCAATTGAAAATATAGTACAGGTATACGTTGCCTTACATCAGTAATTGGTTCCAGGAGAGGCGACATAAGTCGAATTTACTTGTCTCTGAATCTACTTGTCATTAGGCTNAACACTTTTGCGTTGCGCGTAATATTCGTTTTCACAAAAAATTCATCTGGCCCATTAGTCCCCCATAGATCCGCCGCTGGTCAAGGGTGTCATGATTTGTTATTTTTCAATTAGGTGTGCCACTCAATGAAAAAGGTTGAAAAACACTGATATAGTTATTTTGGGACATTAAAAAGTGTCTTCTGCAAAACTACGTTTTATTTGAGAAAATCGAGATTTTAGGTGAAGACAATTGATCACTTTTGAACCTGAGGAATCGGTAGACATTGAAAACCAAATAATTTCCATGTATATGTATTATATCTAAAAACTAGTAGATTTTGAGAAAATCAGTTTTACATGGTTTCGAGAAATTATAGGCCTGCAGCAAAAATCAGTCAAGTGCACATGGAGGATTTTAGCAGATTTTTATGATAACTTAACCTCTTTTATTTTACGGTATGAGTTTATTTATTTTTCAAACAATTTTTGCGCTTATTACTATAATAGCAATCAAATCCAAATTATTAGTAATAATAAGCAAATACCAGCCGGATTAATTGGGCAGTAAATATGTAATGATCCAAACATAAGCATTAGAAGAGTACAAACGGGGCATTTGTCCTCTGGGATCGAATAAAAAATTCTACAAATTATAATCGTAAAATTGTTTGAGATATGTATGTATCTTATACCGTTGACCTTGGACACTTTCATTTTTGTATACATTAACAATAGACAAGAATGGGCACTAATGGAAGTGACAAATCGAAACCTGCTGAAGGTTCAAGGCACAAAAAAAAAGAATATCGCAAAAAAGCATTGAAGGAAAGAGCAGAGGGTTAGCAAAATAAGGTACTGCATAGCCAATTTCTGAAAAAGATTGACGGAAAAGTGGACAAAACCTAAACTTGGCAGTAGTTGACAACAGGAACATTAAAGAAAGAAACTGAAAGCCTTATTATCGCTGCACAAGAACAAGCGATTAGAACAAATACCATCGCAACTAAAGTTGAAAATTCATCAGCTAATGCAGACTGTGCAATACATCGGATGAAACCATAGACCATATTCTCAGCTCATGCAAAAAGATTGTACAGACTGATTACAAATTGAGGCACACCAGTGTTGCCAAGATGACTTGCTGGAACATTTGCAAAAGCTATGATCTACCACCTCGAACAACTGATAGGATAATATCACAAAAGTCACTGACAATGAGCAGGTAAAAATTTTATGGGACTTCAGATTGTAAACAAATAAAGTCCTAGCGTACAATACACCAGACATAACCATTGTCGAGAAGAAAAAGGTGTGGATTATTGATGTCGCGATTCCTGGTGACAGCATGGTTAATGATAAAGAACAAGAAAAAATTAAAAGATACGTGGACTTGAAGATTGAACTCCAAAGATTGTGGCACAAACCAGCAGCAGTAGTACCAGTGATTATCGGCGCATTGGGTGCCGCACTTGAAGCAAATCAACATTGACAAAATTAACATCTGTCAACTTCAAAAAGGTGCGTGGGTCTGCGAACATTCTACGCCATTACATTACGACATCCTAGATTCTTGAGAAGAACCCGATGCGAATGTTACTCAACACCAACATGTGATCTGTTTGTTGTGATTCATCCAATAGAAATAAATCAATAACAATAATAATAAATCACATACATTATAGACATATCCATTCCAAACACTCACAATGTACAAAACACGTGCAAAAAATCAACAGGTACACAGAACTCGCCCAGGAAATAAGGCATCTGTGGAGGATGGATAGGGTGCTTATTGTACTGTACCCATCATTCTCTCCTTTATAGGTAGTATACCCCATACACTACACAAAAGCCTGGGAACATTATAGTTGAATAGAAACACATACATCATACTATAGAAAGCTACTATATTGAATACATGTCATATTGTTAGGAAAATTCTGAATACAGACACACACACTGACACACCTATTTAATTTTTGTTTTGTTTTATTTTGGTTGCTATGCCTTGACTCTGGTCGGGCATAGTACACAGCAACCAGTGTCAATCGAGTATAACTCACTAAACCCAATATAATAATTCTGTAATTGTATTATTTCATTTAGAATGTTATAAAAGCACTAAAAAAACTAACGTATTTTTTAATCTAAATATTTTAGTTTCTCTACTTTAAAAACAGTTTCTCCTCTATTAACTATTTTTCAAGTATCTTATATCTTTAAATGCGTTTTTCTCAATTTTAATATTTCTGCAATAAACCCACGATAGGATCTTTCTGNTTTTTCTATAAAGTCTGGGAAGTAAACTTCTGTCTTTAATCTCAGAATGATTTATTATTTCTGCTAGTACATTTTTTTTTTCTGAGAAATTTTTTGCCTTTTTTTTTTTCTTTGTTTTTTTCATTATTATTAGTTCAGTGCGTAGATAAACAATGATGTACTCAACTACACAAACATCCTTTACCTGATTGGATGATATTGGGAAGTAATGATTACAGCTGGAACAATGTAGGATTAAATGGAGTCAGGGGCGCCGCTAGCTGTTTGAACGCCCGTGTGCAATACCGATTATGCCGCCCCCTGTTTAACTATGACTACCTATGCTGAGCTTGCCAGAAAGGCTCTTTGCCGCCCCCCCTGGACGTGCTGCCCGCGTGCGGTGCACGCCTTGCACGCCCGCTTACGGCGGGCCTGAATGGAGTCATCTTAAAACTAAGTTCAAAATATGTTCATACAAAGCAAATTTGGACTGAGAATAAGTAGATCCCAAGTCAAGCCAGATTTTTCTTTAGTTTTGATTGATTTATGTTTAAATTGTCATCCTGAATGTTAATTATTTTAATGTTGTGTCAATATTTGTGGCGGACAGACGTAAAGTCGAATAAAATGACTTAAAATTGATTTTTATTTTTCCATATACTTCTTTGACAAATGATGTATAATCGGGAACCATGTAAATCAAAGTATACCTGTATTTCACAAATTTCTAATCATAATATCTTAAATAAATTAAATAAAAATATTTTGAAAATTATAGAAACAAGTTATTAATATATGTCATTGAATAAAAAACATTTAGAGAAAGCCAATAATAATTCAGTTAAAGGTCACTGACCATTTTTTCTATTCCTAAGACAGATTTTGAAAATAAAATACACTATATCTATATATCATTTCAATGACACTGGAATTTTATGCCTTTTTTTCATTGTGATAGATATATCTGTTTGATTCTGCAATATGTAATACCATTTTCACTACATTATTATTATTTGTATACATATATCTAGCTCTTTGGAATAAATACATTCTGGAATATCAAAAATAATCTATTGATTACTGTTTTTTTTATACATAATGTAACAATTATAAATGCATTGATGCAATTATGTGCTGATTCTTGCATAATTATAAACATGAAAATTTTGAATAAGAAATCATTTCAAAGTAGTTTATATAAAATTTTAAAATATTTCTTGAAATTTTCAATTCACTTCGATGTGAACATTTTAGAATGTGTACACATGAAATTCAATAATTTACTTTATGCCAAATTAATACACAAATTTTATATTTTTTATGTTTGTGATAGTATATTATAGAACAAAATTAGTTATTTATATATTCTTTATATAACATTTCATTTTAGATATTTACAATAATTGAAAAGAAAATAAAAATAGGTGAAAGTCAATTGTCATAAATAATGAAATTTAAATACTTTCTATATAACTGCTATGTTATATCAGTGGACTTAAATTGTTGATGGATTAGAGACTAAAATAATGCTTCTAATATAATTATAACAAAACACTTTTGTATTATAATCATTAGGCCATGATTAACTTTCAGAATTTAATTGAATATATCTTCTCTTGGTTTTTTTAAATTATATGATAATAGTTCTAAACTTTGTTTCAATTTAACTGTTATTATTTAAATTTTAATATTTTCTCTATGTAGGTTTGATGATAGTTTTAAATTGATTATCTATCTCATCCCATCAATGTCTGTCATTATTTTATGAATTGGAGTAAATAACAATAAAATTATTTGCTAAAGGATAAAATGTTTTTACTAAAAAAAGCCACTGAAAAATCAGATAAAAGTTGTGAAAGCTATTAGTAATAGAGTGAAAGTAGTGAAAAATAGTTTTATAATCTGACATATCAAATTTTCATATAGTACAATATTTAAGTTAATGTTGAGTTGACATCAGAAGTAATGTATTAATTAACAGTAACCATTTACTGTATAATTTTCAAAATATAGTAGAATTCACTAATTGTAGTCATGAATATTATCATCAGTCATGTAATGTTATCAGAGTTAACGAGTTTCAAAATATAATTCAAAGTGTTTGGTGAAATTTAATAAAAACCTATCAGTTTTTCTATTGTATGATCTGGATCAGTGGTCACCAAACTATGGCCTGCGTGCTGGATCCAGCCTGCTGCCATATTGTGTCACAAATAAGCTAAAATATAATTATTTAAATAGAAATATCATAAGTTGTAGATAAACTTACTAGGTAGAAAAATTAAAATAAGTGTAAGTAAAAGTGCCAAAATTGGTCCAATCTGATTTTTGCATATGATAGTAATTTAATTTTTTGGAAATCAGTGAAATAAAAAATTTGGCAACATTTTGTGACTGGATATGAGAGTGCTTTGTGTGCAATGAAGTTTCTAAGAAAAGCAATTATGAGCTTGCTACAGCAATTATGTTTGTGTATTGGTGAATAAATACGTTGGTTGTCTTTATTTTTTTGTGTTCAATGTACTACAGTATATTGAAAAAAACGTGGTTATGTGGACAATGCTTGTCATTTTTTCAGTTATCTGGGCTGAAAAAACGTTTGGTGACTCCTAATCTGGATGGTCAAGAAGAAGATAAAAATTGTTGGTGAACAATTTCCAATTTTTTTTTTTTTTCTATAAAGTCTGGGAAGTAAACTTCTGTCTTTAATCTCAGAATGATTTATTATTTCTGCTAGTACATTTTTTTTTTCTGAGAAATTTTTTGCCTTTTTTTTTTTCTTTGTTTTTTTCATTATTATTAGTTCAGTGCGTAGATAAACAATGATGTACTCAACTACACAAACATCCTTTACCTGATTGGATGATATTGGGAAGTAATGATTACAGCTGGAACAATGTAGGATTAAATGGAGTCAGGGGCGCCGCTAGCTGTTTGAACGCCCGTGTGCAATACTGATTATGCCGCCCCCTGTTTAACTATGACTACCTATGCTGAGCTTGCCAGAAAGGCTCTTTGCCGCCCCCCCCTGGACGTGCTGCCCGCGTGCGGTGCACGCCTTGCACGCCCGCTTACGGCGGGCCTGAATGGAGTCATCTTAAAACTAAGTTCAAAATATGTTCATACAAAGCAAATTTGGACTGAGAATAAGTAGATCCCAAGTCAAGCCAGATTTTTCTTTAGTTTTGATTGATTTATGTTTAAATTGTCATCCTGAATGTTAATTATTTTAATGTTGTTTGCTTACAGTTTAAATTGTTGGCACATCTTACTTTAATTATATGCTAGCAATGAATTAATAATAATAATAATTAGAATTAATAAATTTTCAAGCTATACAGTTTTTCTATTGTTATATACCAGTACAGTACATACCATTACATACAATATCATTGCTGCTTTGTAGTGACTGAGGATTGGGTTAATTGTTGTCTTGTTTACTTTATCCCAGTTAATATTATCATTCAGTGAGTAGGCATGTTTCAAAGTGACTATAATAAGTAACTAATCAACTATTAATCTAATAATTCATAATTAATTTATTATTGATAAATTTTTATTGTTCAAAAGTAAAAAATTGAGAATAAAAAATAAGAAGTTTGATATGCAAGTCGATTAAAATTATTAATATATAAATAAAAATAGGAGTGAATTTATGAATTAAAATTTACCTGATTAAATATATAAAAATTCCAAAAATATTAAGTATTTAAGAACACAGTTTTAATTAGTTTCATTAGAATTGTAGTATATTTTTTATATTTACTTCATTATTACCATTTTAATTGCTTTCTGATGGAATTCAAGAGCAACAAATGCAATTTATATTGCAATAACTTATTTAGATAATTTAATTTTTCATATAAAGCTGTGTATTAGAATAAATCAAAAGACAACAACATATTAGAAGAAATCTGTGGCTTGGAAGAATAAGGGTCAATGTCATGGGCATTTTGACATTGGTACTTTTTATTCCAAGTTGCAGAATGTTTTCACTTACTATGATTATTTAGGCCTTTTAAGGAACAGTATAAAATTTGAATGTTTGATTCTTTTGCATAGTTTTAATTTATTCTGTGAAGCTACCGGTACATATACCACAAGTTGTTCTATGCAAACTATGTTACTTATGAAATTGACATTATGTAAAAAAAAAGATATTAGTCATATTGTTGCATTAGTTATAAAAGAAATATATTTTTCTGAATTAACATATCCTTATATAAGAATAAAGAAATATCACTTTTAAAAAATTTGACTATAATGTAAGATTAATAATTAATTTTAGATTTTGTCACAATAACTAAAATGTAAGGACATATGGTATTAAAAAATCTTAAATAGAATTATCAAGAAAACTTATTTGTGGTAATGAACAAATTGTAATTTTTTTAATATTGGAAGTATAGTGTGTGTATGAGGAATTAGAATGGATATATAAATATGATTATATAGATTGTTTGACATCAGTTATATTAATTCTATTGACTTATACATCAATAATCTGTGATTGAAAAAACTTTTCAGAGTGTAGGGATTTCTATTTCTGGAAGATAAAAATGTATCTATCTTCCCAAATATTTAAATAAGGCAAGGCAGTTTTAGTTGTTCAGTTTGAAATTACATCATAGTTTTTACAGGTATAAGCTGAATTTTTTCAAATTTATAAAATATTAAAATAAACTGTAAAGAATTAAGATCAAAATACACTTTTAGTATTTCTTGATCTAAAAGTTAATTTTTAAAATATGTTCAAATATATTTTTGAATAAGAATAATTTTTAAATAGTTACATGTAATTTTATTTTAATAATTACAATTGATTAAAAAAATCTAATAGAGTAATCAATGGCAAGACAAAAAAAGAAATTAAGATAATGCACAGCAAATTAATAATAATAAAAATCTATAAAAATATGTAGACCTAAAAGACATTGAAGTAATCAACCACTTGTCTTGCAGAATGTGATGATATACATCAAAGATTTAACTTTTATGCTTCTTGGATCAAAATATTTGATATTTTTCAATTTCATATTTTTCTGATAATATACTTGATATCTCCATTCAACTATATCGTTTCATTTTTCTGTAAGAATTTACTTGTATTCTAATATTTCATGTCAGTGAGTGAGGCCAATGTAACTTTATTATATTAGATATAACATAGAATCATAAGACTCATAATTACATTTAATTAATTATTTTATTATGCTGATAGTATATCATTCAATATAAATGAATGAATTATTCAGGTGGTTTAGGATTGTGTTTTACATGATTGGCTAGTATCAATTCATGATAAATTGATAAAATTCAGTAAGGATAAATTAATAAAGTACTGAACAGCAGAATAATTGATATGTAATGAAGATTTACTAAATAATAATTAGTCAAACATACAATAATAATAATTCATCATTGCATTTTATTTTATAAAAAATATTTTACTTAAAAAATAAATAAAATGAAATGCTTACGTACATGTGTGTGTGTGTGCGCGCGCGCGTGTAATTTATAATTTTCAAATTACAGTTCACCTAATATTTAGTACAATGTATTCTTTACAGCAGTATGTTTTATTGTGCATATTGAATGCACTATAAATATTGATTATATGAAAAGAAAATTAAATTTGAAACTGAATGTTTCATTAATTGCTGATGATTATTATTGTTATGATGGAGTGAAATCAAAGCCTTAGCTTTCAAAAACTGTTTTTTCCCAGGAAAAAGTTTTAGGTACTCAACCTACAATTGATAATAGTACTGTAAATTTCCTTACAAATATCAGTTAATAACAACAAAACAATACCTACACAATAATACTCAATAGCATATTTCAATTAACTTTAAAAAATAAACTAATTCTTATCTTATCTTTAACTGATCAAAGGGAATATTTACCTGATCAGTTGACAACTAAAATTAGATTGGAAGAATATTGCAAAAATAATTATTTTATTATGTTTCTGCACTATTAATATAATATAGTAATAGTACATGGTGGATTCTATTCTAATAATATATAATATATATGACTGGATATGAGAGTGCTTTGTGTGCAATGAAGTTTCTAAGAAAAGCGATTAAAAC
>NW_019384392.1:116493-141576 GCF_000671375.1 Centruroides sculpturatus | reverse complement strand
TATATATATATATATTAGAAAAAAAAACTTTTAACTATAACATATATTTAATATTATTTTTTATAATGTGTTGTGATAAGATCTAACACTAAACTTTTGTATAAATATATATAATATGACAGAAAATTACAAAGTGAATATCTTCATTTGTTTTTTTTTTTTTTTAATATTTGTTCATTAGCCTGAAGTCTCAAGTACTACCTTTGACAGATTGTTCAGGGTGTTATATGTATTTAGGCTTTTATCAAATATCAAAATGAATGCATCTAGTTTTATTTTTTTAATAAATTTCATTCATTGTGTCTAAAAAATTGAAAAGAACATTGAAGGATGAAAATATAAGTTAGAGGATTTAATGATGATGATTGAGAATTACAGTATTATTTTGTAAGAGATAAAATAGCTCATTTGCTATGTTATACTTTCATTACAACACTGAGAAAAAATTACAATTAATATCAACATTGTACGTTTTTATTTTTTCATATTTTGGTCATCACCAGCTAACAAAATGAATGTCAGTTATATATTTATCTTAGGGAGTGTTTTTTGGAATAAATGTGTGTTAATTAATTTTGTATTTATAGTATCATTAGATTGTTTTCTGGTATGTTTTATTGAGTGAATATTGTTGAGTATTGTTACTGAATTTTTAATGTCATGGTAGTATTTCTGTTGATGTATCTTTTCCTCAATATGTTATTTGTATGTTCTAGCATTGTGAAATATGGTTGTTGTATATAATTGTTCTTCTCTGGTCAACAGTGAGATGCCCACTAGTGGCCAAGCAGTTCCTGTTTATTGAACACTGGGAGTTCAGTTGTGGGTTTGCGCCTTGCCAGGATGGTCTGGCCATGTGGAGTTTTCCAGGTTTTCTCCATGTCTGAATAGGAGTCAGTTACCCTTAAAAAGACCTCCTGGAGGGCATCCCCCTAGGCAGGTCACCCGAGTGTTGTGTTGCCATAACAAAACAAATAAATAGTGAGATATGGGTATTTTTGTGTGAATTTGTCATGTCATGTCAGTTTTTTGATGTTTTAATAGGTATGGATGATAAATTCATTCATATCTTGAATTCACTTTATCCATTGGCATGGTTTTTCAGTCTTGTGATCAATGGCTGAACTGCTGCTAAAACACTTTGACTGGGTTTGTGTGTGTTTATGTGAGAGTGAATGTTTGTGATGCAGTAGCTTTACTTGGGCCAGTGTTGCATTCACCAATGATGACCAAGGGGGACTAATAACTTTTTTGAACAAGAGCATCTGCCAAACCCACAGGTGCAAACCTTGTTAGTCTGTAGTGAAGTGGATATAACCACTAAACACTGGTAATGGTTGTGTTTGTACCTCACCAACAGGCTGGTTGTATGAAGTTTTCTGAATTTTCTTTGCATGTCTAACACATAAATAGGAGCCAGTTTTCCACAGAAAGTCCTTTTAGGAGGCATCACCATTGGCAGATTGTTTATATGTTGCATTGATATATCCTATCAAACAAAATGTCTGAATCAATATTATACTGTATGTCACAATCATTTTGTTTTTTTCTCCACTGAAATGAGTGTGCTTATATAACTAAAACCAGGTATTTATAAATCACTCGCTCCTAATATGGAGAACAGGCACTGTTTTAGCAGCTACCCACTCTAGATTAGACACTACTTATGGTCTCATTCTGCTTCATGTTTCCTTTTAGACTTTACTGGAAACTTATGCTCTTGCTGGCATTGTTTTCTGGGTCATTAGATTAGTGAGATCTCTCATCTTGAAAAAGATTGTTGACTAGTGAGATTACTATCATCATTGTCATCATAATAATTATTATGGAAATATATTTGACAAATGAATGGCATAGGTTGTTACATTCTAATAATTTTAGTTCTAACAGTAATACAGTAGAGCGTCGTTTATCCGAAAGCATTCCAGTCGGCAAATTTAAATTTTCACTAGTGCTCTGGCGCTGTAATCTTCGGCTATTTCTCGGGCTACTCAAATATTTTACGTTTTTGATACCAAATTAACATCTGAAGTATAATTTTTTATTGTTTTTATATTTTTCAATAAATTTATTTTGTTTGTACAAAATAAAAAAATAATTTNTGAATACAGCTAGAGTTTTGCAGAAATGCGTCTGTTACATTGCCATATTAGCTTGTCCTGCCTAGTCTCCAGATTTGGATATTGTCAATTCAGCAACAGTCAACTTGGTGATACCAACTTGCCAATGGTCATTGCAGAGACAGAAATTATAATTAAAACATTTATACAAAATTTATTTTATGAATAATTATAATTTTCTTGTCATTTAAGATGATAATTAATCTAAGATACATTTGTGAAATTATTATGTTTCATTAATAACTAATATTTGTTATTTTGGATAATCATTTTTTTTGTAAAACTTAATTTCGAATAATACAATAAATTGCAGAAAATGAAATCCAAACATGCCTTAAAAATCATGCCAAAACATACAAATACATGTTTATATGCATTCAGAATGGATAAGTGAAGAAAACATATATATTTCCAGTGTGAATGCTTCAGTGAAAGCATTTATTTCATTCAATATAATGTACAATAATTGGTATCGCTAAACATATTTTATACAAAGGAGATAAACTGTTAAGGTGTCTTTTTAAAGTAATCAAGGATACTTGTTTGCTTCCTGTTGAGGATTTATTGTTTTTTATTACTGCATTTTCTAAGCTTGAAGTGTAAAGAAACATATTTTTCATCAATATCATTATAGCTATTAGATATTAAATACTTCCTTTAGTGTTTTGTACTTATTGCCCTAATGCTACAATATCCAGGTTTGTAGCTTCACAGAAATACTGCTATCTGGACTGCAGAATCTATAGTGAACTTCAAAAATTGTTATTCTTTTATTCTACTTGTTATGTCAATCTCTGAGTCCAACAATGGTTGCCAAGGTTCCAAAACTATAGAACATAGTGTCCTCTCACTGTCATGGGGTGGCAAAGCAATCTTGATAATTTGTTGAACTTTTTATAACTTTTCATGAAATGAAATACAGTACTTTTTCAAAAAAATGTTATTTGAAATGAAAATTCAAGTAAGGGTTGTGTTTTTGATGCATTGAATCTCAAAAATATACAGAATCGAGAAACTAAATGCAATAATGTGAACGTTGTGGTTTATGAAGAGGAAGCAGTGAAAAATATGTTAAATTGATGAATGTTAAATCAAGTTTCTACTGTATTTATAAAATGAAGAAAATGCTTAACCATTTTTAAATGTAAAGTTGACATATCTGCTTATTAAGGACACTGAAACTATTTAATAATTTAGAGACATTTTTTGACTTTTAGGCAATCCTCATATACCCAACTATAGAACAATTTTGATAGCCTAATAAAGGTTGAAAATGTCTCTAAATTATTACAAATACAGTAGAGCCTCGAAAACTCGGCACTCGATAACCTGGCACTCCGGATAACTTGGCCATATCTTGGCAGGGCAAAAATACCCTTAGATAATTAAGTGCCTAGTTTAGTAACTATATACAGATGATGATTTGGAATAAATGTACAAATATTATATTTCTAGCAGGTTTTGTTTTATGAATGCTAAAATTTGTTAGCATTTAACAGAACTTATTTTTATTAGGAAAAAGAATTTCAAGTGTAGCACCAATTTTTAAAGTTAGCAGTACATTGGTATAACTATTTTTGCACTTACTATGACTATTAGAGGTATTTATCAAGGAGTTAAGTAGCACCATTTTTGAAATTTTGCATTGGTCTACACTTTTTGGTTACTTTCTTTTTTCTACAACTGTCCCCAGGTCACAAACAGCAGTGCCACTTGGCACAAGAAGAAAAGAGCCACATGAGAATCAGGAAACTGCCTGTGTACAGTAGAGTAATAAGAACTGTGCATCAAGTTTTATTAAAGAATAATTTTGTAAAATATAGAAATCCAAAGAAATAGTTGGTAAATTTACAAAAAAAATATTCAAAGGTCAGATAGCTGCAGGTGGAACAATTGTGAATTATGGGATTTGTAACATTGTACTTAGTGTAGACAAAAAAAATCAGGTTGACATTAAAACTGGTAAACATATGAAAAACGAGGAACTGTAAAAGAACTACTGCTTCCAAACAATCATTTTCATAAAAAAGACAACTCAGTTTTATATCATCATTACTTCTTTGTTTATTCAAGCTGATAAACAACTCTTCAAGTTAAAACATTCTGCTCTAAAAGTTACTTAGAAAAGTACACCAAAAGAGTTGTTCCAGATGAATGTACACTTCAAAAGGTCTATGAATGATTCAACTATCACAAAAATCAGATATTATATATGATTTAATAAATGGTAGATGAACAGCAGATGAACTAAATATGTTCATTCTTAACATTTTAGTTGCATCACTCAATAGGAAAGAAAATCTGGCCAATGTTGTTTAAAACTCAGTTTCTTGAGAAATTAACTTTACAACAGTCATGCAGATTTTCAATAGCATTATGGTAAGCCTGTGACTAACTGTTACATACAAGGTGTGATTTGTAACAGATGAGGCAAGTTACATGCTTTTTGAATTTTCAAAGCTTAATGCTTTGTATCAGAATTTGAAACACATCTCCTGTACACCTTGTATAATTCACAGAGAGAATTAAAAAACAAATTTTGCTTTACAAATTAATATATAACAGAAGGTCCTAGTGAAGTGTTCTGTATGGATACAGATGTACCAAGAATTGACCAATCTGCTATTATCTCTATCACCTTTAGTGACATATTGAGGATTATGGATTGCTGCTACAGTTTTTCATTTTGAAAACTGATTAAATTTCAACTTTCCTGAATGCTTTGTGAGGATTCTAAAGCCATTTCAAATGTAAAGAAACTGCTGGCTAACAGTCACCTTGAGTGAACTGTTCCCAGTCCATACCTAAAGTTCCTGGAGGTAGCTGATACTAAACTTGAAGAGCAAGGTCTAGAAAAAGAAAAGCAATGGAGCATTGTCAATTCTCTGAAGTTAAGAACAACTTTGGAGAATTTACAAAAGCTGTTGTCAAGTTTGAGCAAAAAAATCTTGGATCTTGAAAAAGTTTCTACAAAAAGTGAGCTGTCATAACCTCCCCAACAAATTAGCTCCTCTCATCAGTTGATGTAGAGAAATATTTTAAATTATATAAGAATCTTTTGGGGAGAGAAAGATGAATTTTATCATGCAATCAATCAAGAAACATAATACAATTCACTAAAACAAGTGATGTATATTTGGTGATGTGCTAAAAATAATGGATGAAAAAATGTTATTTTATTTATGTTTAATTTAAATTTCCTTCTACTTTAGTTTGAATAATACAGAAATGTTGCAGTGTGTGGAGTAATTAAATAAACATGCATCTTTTTCTGTCTTTTTTAGCAGATTTTTGTACCCAAAATTCCTCTCCTTAATTATTATTAATATATATTATTATTATTATAAATTTGTAAATAAATTTTAACTGTAGAAATACCAATAATTACTCAAGCTGACAAAAGAGAAATATTTACTTTGTAGATTGAAAAAATTAATCTTTGATGACTAGAATGATGTAGTATATTGATTGAATTTCCTGCCTACAGATTTTTATTATATTTGAAAAATAACAGGTGGAGAGTTTTATCCTAATAAGTAAACTGTACTATGTAGATGACAGTTTTAAATGTTTTAATGAAGTAAAATATTTACGATGAATTGTGGTTCAAAAATTTTCTTTAAAATTTAGTCATTTAGCTTTAATGAATTATATATCCATATAATAATTTTATGCAGATATTCCTTAATTAAAAATTTTAGAGACTAGAAGAATTAAATACATATCCAGATTTTAATAATTATCTCATATTTGTTCTTACTAAACTTACAACAGAAGGTAAGTTTTTACTTTTTCAATAATTTTATTAATATTTATTAATTATTAATCATAATTATCTTTTAAATATATTTATACAGTCAAATCTCAGTACAGTGATTATTTATATAATGATAAATCCCTCCATAATGATAAGAAATGTAGTTCTCTGTGAAATTTGTATTAACTTAATTTAAAACTTTTTGATTGAACCACATACTCTACTGTGATAAATCTTTTGAAATACTTTTTTTTTTTTTTTTACTGTACTTGTAAAATAAATGGTATTTTTCATTCTCTACAACAATGATAAAGAAGTAAATTAAATTTTAATTAATATTATTTTAGTAATTTTTTTGAATCAAAATGTGTTTCTATATTAATATAGTGGTTTTGCCATGAACACCTGCAGTCAGTAGGCATCAGTACAAGACAAGAGCAGGTTGCCTGATTTAGTCTGTTTTGATATTTTAGCACCTAAATTTTTTATTTATCACTTAAAATTAATTATATATTTTTGCTTTGTTTAGCTGAAACATTTAGCTTAACTTTTGAGCAAGTTTTTGATAACATTTAACACTAAATGACAAAGGAAACCAGTTTTAACTTTGAGCCAGAAAGGATCTAAACTGGCTCTTTAGCATTTTTAGGCTTGAATTGTATCATTTCCAGTTTTTTCAAGAATTTATAAATTATAGTAAATCTGTACATTAGACAAAACCCAAAATCCTCACAGCACGTGATTTTACTAAGTAAAAATAATTGTAATAAAACTGATTTTACTTTTAGATTTAGTGTAATTTGCAAAACTACTAATGCATCCTAATATGATTTCTGCAGAAAACTTGTTATGTTAAATGAGTTTAATGTTAAAAACATTCTCTTAGAAAATTTACAGGGATGCCTTACTGTTGCAAATTACACAAACAAACTTTCTCCTTAAGAAATTAATTTTAGAATTAATTCAGTTTTACTTCATTTTTGACTAGAAAGATTCAGGTTCTGACTGATTTTGAATTTTAATGTTTAACATACTGTATTCTGTAGAAATAGTATGCAATAAAACCACTTAAATCATGTATTATAGGAGACTAATAATACTATATGTTTTCCTGTTCTAACATTTTCCAATTTTGTAGAAATGATCATTATCTGTACAACAATATTAAATAAGGAAGGGGATACTTTTTAAAAAACTCATCTTAACAATAAATATCACTCCAAAAATATTTTTTCTTTGCTAAATATCACTACAGAGGGATTTGACTGTATTTTATTTGTAGTACAAAAACTATAGATTATCAACAGCTATTAATTATTAAACAATATNATATGTATTAATTTTTAATTATTTAAAAATTTATTATAAAACATATTTTATTTACAGCACAGAAATATACAGTAATTCACACTGTAAAATGTAATTTTGGTAATAAAAAATAAAATATAGCTAACCAGTTTTGTCCTTCATACTTTATTTATCAGGTATTGCAGAATAAACCTAAAATAATAATAAAACTATATCTCAGATTGCACTGGTGTGATTTCAGATACAATGCAAATTTTGTGAAATAAGAATCTTCATAAGCTTTAAAAGTGCCTAATAACTAATGTTATGTTGTATTATATGTGTATGTTATGTTATGAATATGTTTCTTATAAATATATCTAACTATACAGTACTATAAAATTAAAATATTTTAGCTTACCTTACTCCAAATTATTACAAAGACAATGAAATAATAAATCAAAAGCCTGAATTTTCTTTTAACAAGTATACTAAAAACAAACCACGGACAATCATAACCAAATTACTGTGATGTTATCAACAGTCATTATATTTCAGAATTTATTCAAAAGATGAAGGAAAATTAAGTTAATAATTTTAAAATATTGATAAACTGGTGTGATTTGGGAGGTGGTACATTTTTAACAACCTCTTCCTAATGTATGTTAACTTTATAAAGAACAGAAAGATACAGCAGTAGTTGTGGAGGCTTTGTTTGTAAAAATATAAAAATATGATGATCTGTTGTTTGGATATGCAAATTCTGTTTTTTTTTTTAATTAATGAACTGATGAATGTATTGCTTTAAAATTTTCTCCCTATGCTTTATCATAATGACATATACTAAGTTAATTAATTTATATAATTTTTTTAATAGTGCTTGCTTTCTTGTTATCTATATTGTTGGATCAAAATTTTTATATAAAAAAATTTTTTTTTTTGAGTTGTAATATTCAGCTCATTTATCAGAAAAATTGATGAATAGGTGCCTAGTTTAGTAACTATATACAGATGATGATTTGGAATAAATGTACAAATATTATATTTCTAGCAGGTTTTGTTTTATGAATGCTAAAATTTGTTAGCATTTAACAGAACTTATTTTTATTAGGAAAAAGAATTTCAAGTGTAGCACCAATTTTTAAAGTTAGCAGTACATTGGTATAACTATTTTTGCACTTACTATGACTATTAGAGGTATTTATCAAGGAGTTAAGTAGCACCATTTTTGAAATTTTGCATTGGTCTACACTTTTTGGTTACTTTCTTTTTTCTACAACTGTCCCCAGGTCACAAACAGCAGTGCCACTTGGCACAAGAAGAAAAGAGCCACATGAGAATCAGGAAACTGCCTGTGTACAGTAGAGTAATAAGAACTGTGCATCAAGTTTTATTAAAGAATAATTTTGTAAAATATAGAAATCCAAAGAAATAGTTGGTAAATTTACAAAAAAAATATTCAAAGGTCAGATAGCTGCAGGTGGAACAATTGTGAATTATGGGATTTGTAACATTGTACTTAGTGTAGACAAAAAAAATCAGGTTGACATTAAAACTGGTAAACATATGAAAAACGAGGAACTGTAAAAGAACTACTGCTTCCAAACAATCATTTTCATAAAAAAGACAACTCAGTTTTATATCATCATTACTTCTTTGTTTATTCAAGCTGATAAACAACTCTTCAAGTTAAAACATTCTGCTCTAAAAGTTACTTAGAAAAGTACACCAAAAGAGTTGTTCCAGATGAATGTACACTTCAAAAGGTCTATGAATGATTCAACTATCACAAAAATCAGATATTATATATGATTTAATAAATGGTAGATGAACAGCAGATGAACTAAATATGTTCATTCTTAACATTTTAGTTGCATCACTCAATAGGAAAGAAAATCTGGCCAATGTTGTTTAAAACTCAGTTTCTTGAGAAATTAACTTTACAACAGTCATGCAGATTTTCAATAGCATTATGGTAAGCCTGTGACTAACTGTTACATACAAGGTGTGATTTGTAACAGATGAGGCAAGTTACATGCTTTTTGAATTTTCAAAGCTTAATGCTTTGTATCAGAATTTGAAACACATCTCCTGTACACCTTGTATAATTCACAGAGAGAATTAAAAAACAAATTTTGCTTTACAAATTAATATATAACAGAAGGTCCTAGTGAAGTGTTCTGTATGGATACAGATGTACCAAGAATTGACCAATCTGCTATTATCTCTATCACCTTTAGTGACATATTGAGGATTATGGATTGCTGCTACAGTTTTTCATTTTGAAAACTGATTAAATTTCAACTTTCCTGAATGCTTTGTGAGGATTCTAAAGCCATTTCAAATGTAAAGAAACTGCTGGCTAACAGTCACCTTGAGTGAACTGTTCCCAGTCCATACCTAAAGTTCCTGGAGGTAGCTGATACTAAACTTGAAGAGCAAGGTCTAGAAAAAGAAAAGCAATGGAGCATTGTCAATTCTCTGAAGTTAAGAACAACTTTGGAGAATTTACAAAAGCTGTTGTCAAGTTTGAGCAAAAAAATCTTGGATCTTGAAAAAGTTTCTACAAAAAGTGAGCTGTCATAACCTCCCCAACAAATTAGCTCCTCTCATCAGTTGATGTAGAGAAATATTTTAAATTATATAAGAATCTTTTGGGGAGAGAAAGATGAATTTTATCATGCAATCAATCAAGAAACATAATACAATTCACTAAAACAAGTGATGTATATTTGGTGATGTGCTAAAAATAATGGATGAAAAAATGTTATTTTATTTATGTTTAATTTAAATTTCCTTCTACTTTAGTTTGAATAATACAGAAATGTTGCAGTGTGTGGAGTAATTAAATAAACATGCATCTTTTTCTGTCTTTTTTAGCAGATTTTTGTACCCAAAATTCCTCTCCTTAATTATTATTAATATATATTATTATTATTATAAATTTGTAAATAAATTTTAACTGTAGAAATACCAATAATTACTCAAGCTGACAAAAGAGAAATATTTACTTTGTAGATTGAAAAAATTAATCTTTGATGACTAGAATGATGTAGTATATTGATTGAATTTCCTGCCTACAGATTTTTATTATATTTGAAAAATAACAGGTGGAGAGTTTTATCCTAATAAGTAAACTGTACTATGTAGATGACAGTTTTAAATGTTTTAATGAAGTAAAATATTTACGATGAATTGTGGTTCAAAAATTTTCTTTAAAATTTAGTCATTTAGCTTTAATGAATTATATATCCATATAATAATTTTATGCAGATATTCCTTAATTAAAAATTTTAGAGACTAGAAGAATTAAATACATATCCAGATTTTAATAATTATCTCATATTTGNGTACAATATTTTCTGAGGAAACACGCATACTTATCCTTTTTTAACCCCATTCCCGATAACCCGGCATTTTCACAAACTCGGCCACCCTTCAGTCCACATTAGGTCGAGTTTTTGAGGCTCTACTGTATCAACATCTAAAATCTGATAGTTATATATAAAACCTACCTCTAGTGCCAAATTATTTGGAATTTAATTATTAGTAGTAGCAGTAATATTGCTTGATATAATCCAGCAATTGTTTGATTCTAAATTATTAGATGGTGGTGAGATAAAAACAACAAAAAATAAATGAAAAACATAAAAATTGTCTCTTGGTGTTACTGTTAAATACATTTAATTAATTAAAATAAGCAAGTGTCAACTTTACATGTGTTTACAGATTTGAGGAATTTAAAAATTTATACATACCAATGGTTTTTAAACACTCTGAAGTAGATATTAATTTCTCATTTAAATAAATAAATATAAATATCAGAAACATCAATGGTCATTATTTCCCATTTATATCAATTCCAATCACATATAGAATTTACAATGATTATATAAAATATTGGTTTGTAAAGTTAAGCAGTATGGTGTTACAGAATATTATTTTTTATTTGTTGTGAAACTGTTGTACTAGATTTTCTTTAGAAGTGTTGAACATGAGATCATGTTTTTAACCAATCACATGGCTTCTTTCCTACCTTTATTAGGCTATCAACTAAATAAAGGTGGAAAAGAAGCCATGTGATTAGTTAAAAACACAATCTCGTGTTCAACACTTCTAAAGAATATTATTTGTTATAATCTGGCAAAATAATTTGATAAATTAATAAAATGTTTTATAAAAAAATTGAAATTCTCATTGAATAAAAATCTACCAAGCTAATAATTTCTGAACAACTATGTTCAAAATATTTTGTAAGATCTCTGCTCTCAATGCAGTTGGATTAAAGGTATCATAATTCTAAAAATAATTTTTGCTGCCAATTTGACTATTGCTGAATTGTCACATACCATCCAGATTTGTTGTCTGTCAAACTTCTGTGAGACCAGATGGAAATGTCAGCTTTGGTTTTCTACAAGTGTGAGAGATTTATAGTGGCAGTTGGAACATCTGTGAGCAAATCTGTTATAAGAAAGCATGGTATATGACCTCCTTGCCTGATTATATTCAGGAAAAAGAAGGTTCTATAAAATATTAAAGGATTTTTTTATGATTTTAATCACTTATTACCATAATCATATGTTTTCACTTAAAGTTTCATTAGACTTCAAAGCTTCTCTTTTGGTGTGCAAGCTTTTTGTCAATGAGTGCATATCACTCCTATAAGAAAAATATTTATTTTATTAAATGATATAAAAGTTATGTATATTGATTTAATTTTTATTGATAATATGAAAAAATTCAATTTATGTATAATTAAAGATTAAATAAACCAATAAACTAAATCTTGGTAAATCCAGTTACAAATTTATTGAAATAATAATGTTTTCAATCAGATTTCACTGATCATCTTCAGTTACAAGCTTTTCAAATTCTTAAAATTACAAATTCAAAATAACAAAGTCACAAATACGAAAACTTTTAAGAATTAGTAATTAGGATTTAATAATTAATAAACTTCAAAAATTAAATTTTGTAAAATGAATTAAATTATTATTATTATTTCAATAAATATGTAGTTGGATTTACCAAGGTTTATTTATTGATTTATTTGAGTTTATCCAGTTTTTCTACCTCCTTAATTAAAGATTAAATACAGGTGTATTCCTCCTTATGAACTTTGACCTATGAACAATTTGACTGTTATGTCTAAAATTTAAATTTTTATGAATTCTGAAGTTCTCTTGCCACTCATGGAAAGTCGGTCATTAGCCAATAATAAATAAATAATTTTTAATAGAAATAAATTTACATTAATTACTTATTGCATATGATCATTTTTCATTTTTGTGTGAATTCTGATGTTCCATCACCACTTGTGAGATAGTATTGAAGTCAGTCATGTTGGAGTAATGGCATTTTTCACTTCTTCTTTATCTTAGCCTTTTCCCATGTTTATATGGGATTGGTGTTTCCTTCTCTAATACATTTTTTCCATTTCTCCTGCTTCTTCTCTCTTAAGTCCCTCTGGTTTAAGTCTTCTTCCACCTTACCTTTCCAATGCATCTTTGGTCTTCCTCTTTTTCTCTTTCCTTTTACTACCAGTTTTCCGATCTGCTTTCCAACATAATTGTCACTTCTTCACTCTGTGACCAAACCACCTCAACCTTCATTCTTGCATATTTTTGTTCAAGGAGCCCACCTTAACAGAAACACTAATAAAATCATTCCTTATTCTATCCTTCCTTGGCAACACTCCACACATCCATCTCAACATTCTCATCTTCTGCCATCTCCATCTTTCTTTCTTGGGCCCTTGTTATTGCCCATGTCTCAGCTCCTTGTAACATTGCAGGTCTAACAACTGATTTATACAATTTTCCTTTTAGATTGCAGCTAACTTTCTTGTTGCATAACACTCCGCTCAGCTTCCTCTAGTTCATCCATTCACATTGAATTCTATGCTGCACCTCTGAGTTCAATCCTCCTCCCATCTTGACGAATGTCCCAAGATATTTAAAACTCTGAACAAAAGGGAGCAGCACATTTTGGATTTTAATATTACTCGTCTTTACCATTTAGAGTCATATAAGTTATTTTAGTTCTGCTAATCTTCATGCCCCTTTCCTCCAATCTTTCAGTTTCTTCTCAGCCTTGGTTTAGGAAAGTTCACACAGCACAATATCATCTGCAAACAGCATACTCCACGGAGCCTCACACTTCACATCACACACCAACATATCCATTATCAAGTCAAACAAATAAGGGCTAAGGGCTGATCCCTGATGCAAACCAACATTAATGAAGAACCCTTCTGTAGTGTCCACACTACTCTTAACTTGGGTCTCTGCTCCCTCATACATTTCCTTGATGAGCTTAACACGTTTCCTTAATATTCTTTAACCTCAAACATCTCCATATCTCTTGCTTTGGTACCCTATCATATGCCTTTTCTAGATCTATGAACCTTGTGCAAATCTTCCTGCATTTTCCTTTGTCTTTCCATCAGCTGTTTTAGAGAAAAGATAGCATCAGTTGTACTCCTTCCCGGCAAAAAGCCAAACTGTTCATCTGCAATCTCAGATTCCTGCTTAATCCTTTCTACAATTTTCTCCCAAATCATCATAGTATGGGACAATATCTTTATACCTCTGTAATTTCTGCAATTCTGTACATCCACTTTACCTTTAAAGATTGGCACAAGAATGCTCTTCTGGGATCTTCTCCTGCTGCCAGAGTTTCTTCATAAGGTCCCAGAGGATATCAATTCCCTCTTTACCCAAACCTCTTCAAGCCTCAACTGGAATTTGATCAGTGCCTACTGCTTTCCCCATCTTCATTTTCCTAAGCACACTTTCCACTTCTCTGCTAATATCTTGCACCACTCCATTTGCCTCTTCATTCTTGTTTAAGTTCTGAGGTTTTCTTCATTCAATAAATATACTTTCCATCTTTTCTTAACCCTTTAGTAATCTTGTAATACCACTCCTTTATCATCTTTAATCAGTTTAATACAGGTAAAATCTTTTGATGCCTTATCTCTTGCTTTTGCAATTCTTATCAAATGCCTTTCACCACCTTTTCTTTCAAAAACTTTATAAGCCTCTTTTAAAGCCTTTGCTTTTGCAATAGCCACTGCCTTTTTAGTCATTTTATTTGCCAAATGGTAAGTTTCTTTATCTTCAGGCCTTCCCATCAATTCCCACCTTTTCTTTGCCTCTTTATTTTGTTTAACTGCAGATTGTACCTCAGCATTCCACCACCAAAGTTCCTTTTCTTCTGGTGATCTCTTCCCTGAAGTTTTTCCTGAAACCTCTTCTGCAACTTTCAAAATGCAATTACTATTCAGTAACTGCCATGTTTGCACATTATCTGGGAACTGGATTTCTTTTAACACTTTCACCTTAAACTCTTTCCTTAATTCCTCCTCTTTCAGTCTCCACCATTTGATCCTTTGTTTAATATGGTTAACACAATTCTTACAATGGCCATAAGAAAATCACAATCTACCAGGAGAACTCTGTTGTGCAGCAACACTTTCTCCATTTAACACCTTACTGTTTCTCACTTCACTCAGATGTCTCCTGCACCACAAGAAAAAAGTCAGTCTGGCTGGATATGGCTGGCTGGATCATGTATGTATCATGTATGTAACCAGTTGATTTGCTTTCTTCTCAAAGTAGGTGCAAGGTCAAAAGCCACAGCATGAATGACTAGTCTTTCTCCCATGCTCCACCTCTCAATAACTCTTCTTTCCACATTCTTCCTCTTCCCAACATGACTATTTAAATTGCCTCCACAGATTAATATCTCGTTCATAGGAACACACATTATAACTTGGTCAAGATCTGTCCAAAAGTTTGTCTTTTCTTCTCCACTACCTGGCTGAGGAAGACACACACACACAATTCCACCAACATCCAATTTAACACTCATAATTCTAATACACCCTCATTTAACCTCACAAACTCTGTCTTTTAGAACTTTATCAATTACAATACCAACTCCATTCTTTCCTCCCTTATTTGCTCCACTCACAAACAGCTTGAACCCTTCTCCAAGTTCTTTAGTTTTATTTCCTTTCCATCTTGTCTCTTGCAGGCACAAAATGTTCACTCTCCTTCTTTGCATAAGATCAACCAATTCTATTCTTCCCATTCATTGTTCCAATGTTTAAAGTACCTATTCTTATACTTGTCTTCTTTCTCTTCTCTTTCTGAACTAACTTCTTTATCCAAACCTATCTTTGGTTTGGTAGCTCCAGCTCATTTCACATAGTTTTCAGATGATATGACTGTGCATTGCTTTGGGGGAGACATCCTAACATAGTTATAACTTATTTGTAGTCTAGCAGACATTCCATATAATTTTGACATAGGTTTTACGGACGGATGCCTTCCTGAAACCAACCCTATTTGTTATAAGGCTAAATATATATATGATTAGTGCTTCAAAAATGCATGCAAAACAATATTAAACCTAGCAGGAGAGATAAATGCAAGAAGTGTGGCTCTATTACTATAGAAACTAAACTTGACATTATAAAACTAAGTCAGATTAAAAAAAACTGCATTTGAAATCCCTACTACTAAGCAGTAGCAAGTGGATGAATGAGAGTAATGTGTTATATTAAGTACATTGAAGGATCAAACACTAACAATAAGTGGTTATTCTGTGTACAAGTGTACTGTACATCCTAAGTTAGTTTTTCACTTTCAACAATACCCTGCAAACCTAACCTGTTCATAAGTAGAGGAGCACTTGTAATATGTAGGGAGTTTTTTAAAAGCAAAGTTTCAATTAAAAAAGGCTTTAAATATTTTTCCCATTGAAATATTCTGAAGTTGCAGATATTGAATGAAGTTCTGATATAAATATGTTTGCAAATATGTATATACCATATTTAAACTGTACACAGTTAATTATATAGCATTATATAAAATCAATTAATGCAGAAGTTAAGTAATGAAATTTGATTATAAAAAGTTCAATAAAAATGTTTGTTCAACTTTTTATAATTAAATATTATCTAGATAAGATTATAATTTCTGTCTTGTGAATTTTGATAATTGATAAAAACAAACCATCTTTAATTTATCTTAACATTATTTATGTTCTTAACATTAAAAATATAAAATTTGAGTATTGTTTGGATCCACTTATAATTTAAGCTTTTTATTTGTGTTTTTAGATGAACCTACTAGGTCCCTAAGTGGCTTGATTTTGAAAAATAATGTTAAAGCTCATTTTCATACTTTTCCTCCTGAAGTGACAGAATTTATTAAATCAGAATGTTTGAACAGTGTAGGAGATCCTTCTCCTCTTATAAGAGCAACTATTGGAATATTAGTAACAACAATTGCATCCAAGGGAGAATTGGCAAATTGGCCAGATTTGCTACCAAGGCTATGCCATTTATTAGATTCAGAAGATTATAATGTTTGTGAAGTATGTTAATAATTTTAAAATTCTTTATGTAAACTTTAATTATGTATTTAATATTTTACAATCTAAAACATGTAATGTAAAATCATTGAATTACCATGTGTGTATAGTGGTCATTTTAATATAGAAATGTTAATTATTGCTAAAATTAATTTTATTCTATTTACTAACATTTAAATAAATAGTTTAAAAACAAAATTAATATTAAGGCATAAAAAACAAATATATTGAAACTAGTATTTTTTATAATAAATAGAAAGATAACTTGAATTATTCCTTCTTATTTTTTATTATTGGTAATATTTATAAAATTATTTCATGTAAGTTTGTGTGTCCATTTATTTAATGCGATTAAACTTAATAAGTTTGTGTATATTTTGAAAATGTATTTCTATAATTTATAGGTATTAAGAAATCTGTTTCTATTTTAAATGTTTAACAATTACAGGTAGCCCTCGGTTTACGCCGCAGTTCTGTTCCTACAAAAGCCGGCGCAAATTGAATCGGCATAAAACGAACCCATATTTACACTGAGGTATAGAGTTAGGTTCCACATAAGTGAAAAATATGCAAATAATTTTGTTTATTAATACAATATAATACAAAGTACAAATAAATTTAATTTTTAAAATGAATTTTGTCATAAAATAAAGTTAAATGTAAAAACATTTAACTTTATTAAAAATTTTAGTTTCGGATTTCTTACATTTTTCGGAAAAAGTATCCATCTTTAATTGTTTACATTTTTGTTTACTTTTATTGAGAATTTTGGAATATGGTCGAATGGATGCGACGATGCTCCTTTTTACATTCGCACTTCGCTGCCAATCATTGTCTAACTCACAAAGTTCAACCGTCAAAGTTTCCATAGTCGAAAGGATACGTTAACCCGACATAGAGCTACGGACGAGCGGAGACACTGATTGGTCGACCACTGGTTGCAGTAGCGCATATGTAACGTCAGTTTGAGTGGGAAAATTAAGGAGAGATAGATATCGTCTGGCCAACGAGAAGTAGATTTGTCACACTAACGATAGTTTTTGATCAGCGGAAGTGCTACTGCTTCGTAAGGTGTTTTCCTGAACGAACTGATACGGGATAAATTCAATGGCGCTGTGGATTCGGACGCCATTTATTGGACTATTAAACAGAAAAAATAAATATATTCAATAAAAATCTTTGTTTTAATGAATGTACAATGTCGCGGCTTGGTAAATACGTCAACACTGAAATGAAAATCAGTCTGGCATAGGAAAAATCGGGGAATTACGCAGCAAAATNTTTTTTTTTTTTTTTTTTTTTTTTTTTTTTTTTTTTTTTTTTTTTTTTTTTTTTTTTTTTTTTTTTTTTTTTTTTTTTTTTTTTTTTTTTTTTTTTTTTTTTTTTTTTTTTTTTTTTTTTTTTTTTTTTTTTTTTTTTTTTTTTTTTTTTTTTTTTTTTTTTTTTTTTTTTTTTTTTTTTTTTTTGTGGTTGATTCTGGTTACAGGGAGCATTTGGTGCACTTCAAAAAATATGTGAAGATTCTGCTGAAGTTCTAGATAGTGATGCTCTTAATAGGCCATTAAATATTTTAATTCCCAAGTTCCTGAATTTTTTTAAGCATGCCAGTCCAAAGATAAGGTCACATGCTATTGCCTGTGTTAATCAGTTCATTATGAGTAGAACACAGGTTTTGATGTTACATATAGATGCATTTTTAGAGGTAAAATTTTATGGATTTTAAATATTTTTAATGTATACAAGCATGCAATAAATTATTTTTTTAAGTTATGAGTTAGATATACTATGATATTATTTATCTGAATAATATTTAATATTTTTAATGTCATTGCTAATTTGATTACTTTTCATAAGTAAATGTGGTTTATTTTAATTATATAGAAAAAAAATTTTATATTATTTATTTAGTCTGCAAAATAAAAAACTAAAATTTTTTACAGAATTTATTTCACTTGGCTTCTGATGAGGATCAAGAAGTAAGGAAAAATGTATGTAGAGCTCTAGTCATGTTGTTGGAAGTTCGTATGGACAGGTTGATACCACATATTCATAGTATTATAGAGGTAAAATTTAAATAATTTTATTTTGAGAACAGGTGTTAAATGTTTGGTGTTTTATTAAATTTGAAATTATTGAAATAGTACATGTTAATGAGAAGCCAAGATCAAGATGAAGGTGTAGCACTTGAAGCTTGTGAATTTTGGTTATCACTAGCAGAAGAACCCATTTGTAAAGATGCACTATCACCTCATCTACATCGCCTCATTCCAAATTTAGTTAGAGGAATGAAATATTCAGAATTAGATATAATTCTCTTGAAGGTAAGGATAAGAAAAAAATAAATTCCTTAATAGTTACTGATTATACATTGTTTAGAAATAAAAATGCAAAATTAATTTTATTATGTTATCTATATCTATACTACTATATAAAGAGACAATGTATTTTTCATTTGTGACCACTAACAGTGAAAACTACTGAACCAATTGTTACCAAATTTTAACTGTAGCATCTTTATGATTTCCAGAATGTTTACAAACCTACAGATTTTTTTATTAATTAAATAAAACTATAATGGATTTTGTCTGTCTATTTGTCTCTCTCTTCACTAGATGGCAACACATGAATTAGTACTTTCTGTCTATAAGAAAAGTCTATTATTGAAATTTACTATTATATTTGAAGAACTGACATTAAATTATAATTAGTTAATTAGCAAAATCTTCGAGGAATTAAAAAAGTGACATCGTCATGCTAGGTGGCAGTATGTGTACTTATGGCAGGTTTTCAAATTAATTTCTGCAGGTAATTGTACAAAATATTCAAAATAGTTATTGGATTTATTTCAAGTGAATATTTTTGAGATTGATTGATAAATAATGCTGAGAGCTGCGAGAATGCAAAAAGGAAGAAAAAGTTTATAATTGCAGACAACGTAAATCTACAGCAGAGCAATCTCAAAGACTGGAAGAGCAATAAATTCGTTTGGCTCAGAATCGAATGTGTATAGCGAGGAATTTTTAGGTTTCACATTAATATAACTTATTCAGAAGTTTTATGATTTTATTTTTTTATATTTTTCAATACTGTACTCTACTGCAATACAACACATTGATCACCCAAAAATAATTAATAAACAATTACAGTAGTTCAAATTTTCCAAGTTTTATATGTATATAAGAGAGGGCGAGGCCGCGATGGGGGTGCTAGTCAGCAATAATTTTTAAAACTGATATTTTAGAATATTTTTGCTTCGATGAATTAATGAGCATATACAAAGGGATTTCAAAAGATATGTCTGAAGCATTTATCATCACTCTTTACATACAAAGTATTAGTGANAAGAAGACAAAACAGTTGGTATATCAATGAACATTCTATATGGCCAGTAAAAAATATTTATGTATGAAATCATTTTGTTATTTTCTTATTAAATATAAAATAATACTAATCCTAATTTTTATTTATATAAATTACAGAATGCGATGCTAATAGATTTTGAAGCATTTCAAGTTATCGACAGTTGGTCATAACGTTTCACAGTCTTATAGAAGCTGTAATAGACATTTATATAGATTCTGTTAAAAAGTATCAATTATCAGCGAAAGATCAATGGCAAGTCGATTTTACTAGCAAAAAAATTCATGAATTAAATTTTATAGACAAAAAACATTGGATATAACTGGCGAGATCAAACACAGTAATTTACAAAAGTTGTTAAATTATTTCACAACATATAATGAATTATTTTTATTTAAAGGTGGATAGATAAGATTAAAAAAATATTTTTAAAAACTGTTACCTACAATTATTTAGACATCAAACATTTTAGATGTCTAAGGTTGGATAATATTAAAAAATTTGTTAATACTACAAATATTTTAAAAAGAATTGTTCTCTTTACGATATTTAATAAATACATTCAACAAAGTTTTATTTACAATTTTAATTTATTCGATAGTAATTTACTCAAAAAATTAATTTTATAATCTGAAATAAATCCATTCAACAAATTTTTACTTGCAATTTTAATTTAATCGACATCTGAAATTAATTTTGTGATCAGTATGGCCCAAACCACTACTACTTATATATCTAAATATTTAAAACACAGCTATGTATTCCCCAGAAACACATGTTTACATTCAGGTATGTAATTAATATGCTCAGCTCTGTATTCGATTTTATTATTTACTTACAATTATTACTTTTCAGTACATAAATATAAATTGTTCTAATTCTAATTTTAGGGTTTCTCAAGCGTTTGAAACCGGAATACTTCAAAAGATGATGGATACAAAGCAAGGAAATAAGAAAGTGAAAAATCAATTTGAATCATTAAATTTATCAAACTTTTCAGGGGCTTTTTTTCTTCTTTTGTCAGGTTATTTGTTAGCATTTATTTTCTTTACATTAGAGGTATTTATAGGCAAGAGGGCTAGAGCTGTCCCGGATCAACATGACAATAATAAATTATCAAAAGTTTGCTGCATTCGTATACATAAATAAATAAGTGTAATGTCACATTATTGCATTAAGTAGAAACAGAAGCAATTTTTAAAATATTTTTTTTCTTTTTATTTCCATTAACATGTCAGTGAAATTGATATAATTCATTTTATCTGTTAAATTAAATTTGTATTAATCTAAAAAATGATAAAAGAAAATTTAATCCACTAAAATACTTTTTATGTGTAAATAGTATGAAATAGTTGTAAACAAATAGTAATTCTTGTCTTAAGAAACAATTCTCCTATCACATCATTTGGACATCCATATCTGTCATTCTCTTATTAAACTGTCATATTAAACCATATAATTTAAACCATATAACTTTGTGTAAAATTATATGCAAAATATGGTGCAAAATTATACTGTTTAATATCATATGTACTCAGTGCTAAAATTAATGTACACGTTAGTAGTGTAGATTTGGTATATACTGGATTACAAATTTCTATGGCAAAATATAATGTATGATACAAAATAGATTACACATAAAACTTTTGCTTTGGAATATCGTTTGATACAATATATTTGATTTACAATTAAGAGTTATTTCTGTGCAATTTTTCTACCACTTGATATATATCAGCAAGAACGTAAAGTAATATATTGTTAATGTTGTTATTCATATAAAAATGACTGAGTCGGCAATATTTTAAAATGTTAGATTACACTTAAAATTTTTGGTTTGATTTTTAAATAACTTTATATTTTGTAGGATGATAATGAATCAGATGAAGGATTGGATGATGATACTTCATTATCTGATTGGAATTTAAGTAAGTTTTTATAAATGTCAGTATATAAATATTTATGAGTTGTTAATTTATATAATATATCTGTAAGGTTTAGGTGATAAATGTCTTGGCTAGTTAGTTGTAAAAACTTCTTTATGAATTTAAATATATGTATACAGATGCATTGNGGAACAAATTATTTGGTTTTACATGTAATCGTATGGGGAAAAATGATTCACTTTACGACATTTTTATGATACAATCTCAGTTTTGGAACAGATTAATTTCATATCCTGAGGTACTGCAGTATTAGATATCATTAAAACGAAATAGTAATTTTTGTTTTTCAATAATTGACAGACTTTAATATTACCTATCCATAATGTGTAGTATTTTAATTATTTAATTTATTCATAGGGACATAATTAGAGAAGCCTTTTCTAGTTTTATGTATGCACTATTATTTATTACGTAGTAAATTTTAATAATTTATAGTTCAACATTACACTACATAAATTCATTTTTATTTAAAGCCATAGAAACTATTGTTTTTCTTATTATAATAAACTATTTCTATTTATTCTGTTTCATTAGCTTTCTATCTGATCTTTACTTTTTGTTTGAATGCATTTATTAATTTTTAGATATTTTCTCCTTAAAAATAAATTTTTTCTTTCATTGATAACTGTGGTTATTACAAATTTTATTGCATTCATAATGGAACTTACTTATTTTATTTTAAACAATTTATTATTATTTTCCTTTATAACATTTACTATTCTCCAACTTTCACTTATTTAATATTTAATTTTATAGGGTGATGTGGAAGAAGATGAAATGATTCCTGATAGGGAAGAGGATATAAAACCAAGATTCCATAAATCTAAAACGCACAGTTTGAAACATATGGATGATAATGCTGAGGTGATATTTCAAGAAGTACTGGATATTCTTTAATTTGTTGAATACAAATATTTATTATTTATTTAATAATATATATTTTATATATATATTATTATTGTTTTTGGTTTGATTTTTAAATAACTTGTATATTTTGTAGGATGATAATGAATCAGATGAAGGATTGGATGATGATACTTCATTATCTGATTGGAATTTAAGTAAGTTTTTATAAATGTCAGTATATAAATATTTATGAGTTGTTAATTTATATAATATATCTGTAAGGTTTAGGTGATAAATGTCTTGGCTAGTTAGTTGTAAAAACTTCTTTATGAATTTAAATATATGTATACAGATGCATTGATATGTGAAGAATAAGCAACAGAGATTTGAAAAAGATGTTGAATTATTTAAATGTAGAAGTAAATAGTATATATAGCCTCAAAAGTTTAGATAATTTTGAGATACAGCTCAATGTTCAAATGACATTATATGTTAATCATTTTAATGTAATGTTCAGATATGTAAATATGGGAATGAGATAACTGATATAATACATACAGTAGAGCGTCGATTATCCGAAAGTCAATCATCTGAAAGAATTCCAGTCGGCAAATTTAAATTTTCGCCAGTGCTGTGGCGCTGCAATCTTTGGCTATGTCTTGGGCTACTCAAATATTTTATGTTTTTGATACTAAATTAACTTTTGAAGTATAATTTTTTATTGTTTTTATATTTTTCAATATATTTATTTTGTTCCTACAAAATAAAAAAATAATTTTTAACGATACAATAGTCTTTGTTGGGCTTAACATCGACGAAAAGACAGAGAAAAATGTCAAGATGGGATAAATTAATATATTTTTTCGTACATAATCGGTTATCCGAAACATTGATCTTCCGAACAACCTCAGTCCCCAATTGATTCGGATAATCGATGCTCTACTGTATTTGCAAGATGCTAAAAAGAAAATAGTTTACAATCTAACTATATAAAGCTGAAAAACTGGATTATTTCTTTCTTTCTGTCACTGTATGCCAAAAAATGGCCACTAGGGGCACCCCTAGCTATTATTTAAATTAATGATAAATTCAGTATATTATTATTTGATGTGGTTTTTTTGCATTTTTGGCTGCATTTTAGTATAGTATGCCATGAGAGATTCAGTATGTTATTATTATTATTTGTAATAGGAATTTATTATTTATATAATGGAATGATACCGCTGCTGCTAGAATGCCCACTAGGGGGGGCGTCCCAGGCTACTAGAATAGAAAAATTAGAAGTACAAAATAATTTAATAATCTTAATCTTTGTTGTTGTTTTTTGCCCGGGCAATGCTAGGCTCATCTGCTAGTTAAGGAATAATAAGGATTTCTCAATTGAAATCAGAAAAAAATTAGCAGTGAGACATAGTTTCTATTATGAAGTGGAGTTTATAAAACTCTGAACAAAAAATGAAATTTTCATATCAATAAAGTATGATAGACTAGAGATGATATACAAATAAGTTAGTGTAGAGTGAAAAATGTCTATATGTAATATTTCTAGAATTCTTAGTGTTAGAACTTCAAAAGATACCATATTATAGATCAAAAACAAATTTGGTGTTCACATTATAAAAGAAAACCACTACTGATGTCTGAATTAGTTATGTGCCAGATCGTTAAAAATGTATATCAGTGGATATGGATCATTAGTGTCTAGATCCGCGGATACGGATATGGATCTCAACTTTCATACTCAGTCGGTGCGGGTGCGTGTGACTTGGACCGATAGTTGACGCTTTGCGTTAGTAACGCGACGTGTTTTGACTTGCACTGCGCGTATTTTTGTTTATAGCAGGGCTGTGGAGTTGGATTCGTGGAGTTTTGGTGTTTTAGCCGGAGTCATCAAAAAATCCGCCAACTCCGACTCCTTTTTACTTACCAACTTGTTATGTATATAAAATGGAAAAGTATTGGAACCGTGTCAAATTTGATCCTCCAAGTTTTTTTTTTTTTTTTCAAATCTACGCATTTGGAGACCTTCCGAACCCCTCAAAAAAGTCAATAAAAGGGGAAAAATTGTGTGTGTGTATGTGTGTTGGCATCTAATTTGTTTAATTTCTTTATTTTCTGTTCTGAGATATTAAACAATATCTCAGAATAGGTAAAGTTTAAGAAACGAAATGTGGCACTGTAGCTTGCATATAAAGGGGCATTAATACTATTAAATTTTGATTCTTAATTAAAGGTCGACAGGGTGAAGACATAAAAGGGGTTGTATCATATCTCTTAATGAATGTTTTACACATTATTAGCATTCAAAATTTAAAAAAATAAAATAAAACTCGTCTCTACTTTCAAAGTAAGCTTTTTTTTTTTTTTTTTTTTTTTTTTTTACTTC
>NW_019384392.1:112512-113994 GCF_000671375.1 Centruroides sculpturatus | reverse complement strand
AAGGAAGTGTCATCTGTCATCTATTTTTCCCACGACTAAAACAATAGTTTTTTCACAAAAACGAAGTAATATTTTGTCGATATTTTAAACATATTAATAAAATTATTAACTTAGACCCAGGGCCTTTCGGATCTCACATTACTCCCTTATCTTCAAAAATCACACTACATTTAAAGAAGGCGTGATTTTTCACTGCAATACATAAGTTTGAATTGCTCTCTCTCTCTCTCTCTGAAAATTGTGTTATACATAATAATAAAATCATAAAAGTATACAATAATTCAAATTAAAACCAAAATTGAAATACATGGAAATAATATAATAAACAGTTCATCAGATTAATAATATGACTAAAATAAACACAATGAACACATGTGTCTTCGTCTGGAATTGACGGTAAAAGTGGACATAGTTCTGTCACTGGTTTCGAATGCACCTCTCTGTTGCTGAGAGTCTCTATGGCAGCACCTCTGTTGGCTGACTTCTTATAGTTGCACAAATTCAGGTATATTAGAAGATCAGGTAATGTCTTCTTGTTTTCAAAAAGCACCTGCTAAAAGTTCAAAGTTCATTGTGCAGTTCAAAATTGACATAATGTGTCTTCTTCCTGTATGTTGACACACTTCTTTTTCTGCTAAAATTTCATCTCAAATAACCACAAAAGTTCAGGTGGTTGAGTTCACTAAGTATTTTATGACTCCAGGGTCATTTAAATCCATCTGGGCAAAGTTTCTTTTCACCACAGTATTGTTCATTTTAAAAGGTAGTATGTTAACAAATACATATCTCTATTAATGTCTCTCTCTCTCTTAATACTACTCTAAGTCTTATATCTAGACTATTCTATACAATATTATGTCTATTCTATTCTATCCTTTTAGTTTATCAATTTGAGTGGGGTGTACATTCCTTTAAATAAGCTTTTTGTTATTATTAGGAAAGGTACTTACAAACTAAAAATATATGTAGCTAAAATCGATCATTATATAATCAAAAATTTCAATCAAGAATGAAATTATCATCTCAAAAAAACATATTTGAATTAAAGTCATTACAGTCAAACTAAAGTCGATAGGTTCGAACAAAATGCTTCTTTGTCTGAGTTGAGCTTGAAGCTTGTTCAGTTGCGTTTGCAACAGGTTCGACTATTTCCGTTTCCTCTTCTTCTGCATTATTTCTTTGTGGAATTTCTTGAAGTGGAATGTCCTGTTGTGACCTTCTCTTTATTCTCCTTTCAAATCTTCGTTTCCCACAAATATGCTTGACTATATAATATATGCAGATAAGTAGAATTAATATTCCTATACTTCCAAGGATAATCCATATGTATGTGATTGGAATTGTTGGAGTGTTTGATATAAAAAGATCTTCATTTTCTTTCAATAATCTATCCAAATCTTTCTTCATTTGCTCGTATGATTTTTCTGCTACCTTAATATCATCATCTGTTTGTTTCTTAGAATTCTCTTTATTCTTCTTAGG